>NC_088409.1:92664220-92681720 GCF_034236695.1 Oncorhynchus nerka
AGGTGATATCCCTCCTCTAACCTTTATCTCCCATTAACTTTGGAGCTTAACGATCATGGCAGACGTACGGCTCTGTTTGACCAGTGCATGTGGTGAAAAGGACATGAAGGGCACTGCTCCCCTTAAAACAAACATCTGACATTACTGACTTTGATTGACAGTAGAGTTATACTAAGATCACAAATGAACAACGCATATTTAGTTGTTTTAAAAAATAAATAAAATGAGTGGAGACAAGTGGGTTATAGCTGGTCTGTGTTTAAAGCCTGCACACCCTGAGCTACACAGTATTCATACTGCTGTCTTATTGTATGTCTGTGTCTGAATGCAGGTGTGGAGAGGGGAGGGGGTACCGATAGCGGTGTAGGTCAGGCATTCTCTCTAATCATACCACGTATGTCCCCGACTTCCTGTTCTATGTGACAATGTTGGAATGTCAGAGACTTCCTGTTCTATGTGACAATGTTGGAATGTCGGAGACTTCCTGTTCTATGTGACAATGTTGGAATGTCTGAGACTTCCTGTTCTATGTGACAATGTTGGAATGTCGGAGACTTCCTGTTCTATGTGACAATGTTGGAATGTCTGAGACTTCCTGTTCTATGTGACAATGTTGGAATGTCGGAGACTTCCTGTTCTATGTGACAATGTTGGAATGTCTGAGACTTCCTGTTCTATGTGACAATGTCGGAGACTTCCTGTTCTATGTGACAATGTTGGAATGTCTGAGACTTCCTGTTCTATGTGACAATGTCGGAGACTTCCTGTTCTATGTGACAATGTTGGAATGTCAGAGACTTCCTGTTCTATGTGACAATGTTGGAATGTCGGAGACTTCCTGTTCTATGTGACAATGTTGGAATGTCTGAGACTTCCTGTTCTATGTGACAATGTTGGAATGTCGGAGACTTCCTGTTCTATGTGACAATGTTGGAATGTCTGAGACTTCCTGTTCTATGTGACAATGTTGGAATGTCGGAGACTTCCTGTTCTATGTGACAATGTTGGAATGTCTGAGACTTCCTGTTCTATGTGACAATGTCGGAGACTTCCTGTTCTATGTGACAATGTTGGATTATACATTTCTGTCCAATAGAGAGCTATGTAATCAATCAACCTCAATGAACTCCAAGCTTCCAGACGCAGGCATCCAACGGAAAACAAGCAATTGTACAAAAGTATGATGTCATCTTGATGGAAGTGTGATGTCGTCTTGATGGAAGTGTGATGTCGTCTTGATGGAAGTGTGATGTCGTCTTGATGGAAGTGTGATGTCGTCTTGATGGGAGTGTGATGTCGTCTTGATGGGAGTGTGATGTCGTCTTGATGGAAGTGTGATGTCGTCTTGATGGAAGTGTGATGTCGTCTTGATGGGAGTGTGATGTTGTCTTGATGGAAGTGTGATGTCGTCTTGATGGGAGTGTGATGTCGTCTTGATGGGAGTGTGATGTTGTCTTGATGGAATCCCAAGCACCTTAATATCCTCTTCTTTCTCATACACAGCAACACAACAAGGCAGGGAACCTAAAGTACAGTGTCCCAACACCCATTCTGAATAGTAGCCATTTAGTGTGTGTATATTCTGTGGCCATAACGGCTGGTTTTATAACACCTCTTTGGATAGGAGTGTCATAATGGACTGTTGACATTGACCAAGAACTCTTACTTATTGTGGCATGGAAGAGGCTCAATAGGTTGTCTCCTGCGACGGCTATACTGCTATTGAGCAGGCTATACACAGATCACAGTGTATACAGCTGCATCAACGCTGGGACCGAGAGACTGAAAAACAGCTTCTATCTCAAGGCCATCAGACTGTTAAACAGCCACCACCTGGCTGCTGCCAGCATACTGACTCAACTCCAGCTCACTTTAATAATGGAAATGGATGGAAATCGATGTAAAAAATGTATCACTAGCCACTTTAAACAATGCCACTTAATATAATGTTTACATACCCTACATTACTCATATCATATGTATATACTGTACTCTATATCATCTACTGCATCTTTATGTAATACATGTATCACTAGCCACTTTAAACTATGCCACTTTGTTTACATACCCTACATTACTCATCTCATATGTATATACTGTACTCGATACCATCTACTGCATCTTGCCTATGCCGTTCTGTATCATCACTCATTCATATCTTATGTACATATTCTTTATCCCTTTACACTTGTGTGTATAAGTTAGTTGTTGTGGAATTGTTAGGTTAGATTAATTGTTAGATATGACTGCACTGTCGGAACTAGAAGCAAAAGCATTTTGCTATACTCGCATTAACATCTGCTAACCAATGTGTATGTGACCATTAACATCTGCTAACCATGTGACCATTAACATCTGCTAACCATGTGTATGTGACCATTAACATCTGCTAACCATGTGTTTGTGACCATTAACATCTGCTAACCAATGTGTATGTGACCATTAACATCTGCTAATCATGTGACCATTAACATCTGCTAACCATGTGTATGTGACCATTAACATCTGCTAACCATGTGACCATTAACATCTGCTAACCATGTGACCATTAACATCTGCTAACCATGTGACCATTAACATCTGCTAACCATGTGACCATGTGACCATTAACATCTGCTAACCATGTGTATGTGACCATTAACATCTGCTAACCATGTGACCATTAACATCTGATAACCATGTGACCATTAACATCTGATAACCATGTGACCATTAACATCTGCTAACCATTTGTATGTGACCATTAACATCTGCTAACCATGTGACCATTAACATCTGCTAACCATGTGACCATTAACATCTGCTAACCATGTGTCCATTAACATCTGCTAACCATGTGTTTGTGACCATTAACATCTGCTAACCATGTGTATGTGACCATTAACATCTGCTAACCATGTGACCATTAACATCTGCTAACCATGTGTATGTGACCATTAACATCTGCTAACCATGTGTTTGTGACCATTAACATCTGCTAACCAATGTGTATGTGACCATTAACATCTGCTAATCATGTGACCATTAACATCTGCTAACCATGTGACCATTAACATCTGCTAACCATGTGACCATTAACATCTGCTAACCATGTGTATGTGACCATTAACATCTGCTAACCATGTGTATGTGACCATTAGCATCTGCTAACCATGTGACCATTAACATCTGCTAACCATGTGACCATTAACATCTGCTAACCATGTGACCATTAACATCTGCTAACCATGTGACCATTAACATCTGCTAACCATGTGTATGTGACCATTAACATCTGCTAACCATGTGACCATTAACATCTGCTAACCATGTGACCATTAACATCTGCTAACCATGTGACCATTAACATCTGATAACCATGTGACCATTAACATCTGCTAACCATTTGTATGTGACCATTAACATCTGCTAACCATGTGACCATTAACATCTGCTAACCATGTGACCATTAACATCTGCTAACCATGTGTCCATTAACATCTGCTAACCATGTGTTTGTGACCATTAACATCTGCTAACCATGTGTATGTGACCATTAACATCTGCTAACCATGTGACCATTATCATCTGCTAACCATGTGACCATTAACATCTGCTAACCATGTGTATGTGACCATTAACATCTGCTAACCATGTGACCATTAACATCTGCTAACCATGTGACCATTAACATCTGCTAACCATGTGTATGAGACCATTAACATCTGCTAACCATGTGTATGTGACCATTAACATCTGCTAACCATGTGACCATTAACATCTGCTAACCATGTGTATGTGACCATAAACATCTGCTAACCATGTGACCATTAACATCTGCTAACCATGTGACCATTAACATCTGCTAACCATGTGACCATTAACATCTGCTAACCATGTGACCATTAACATCTGCTAACCATGTGACCATTAACATCTGCTAACCATGTGACCATTAACATCTGCTAACCATGTGACCATTAACATCTGCTAACCATGTGACCATTAACATCTGCTAACCATGTGTATGTGACCATTAACATCTGATAACCATGTGACCATTAACATCTGCTAACCATGTGACCATTAACATCTGATAACCATGTGACCATTAACATCTGCTAACCATGTGTATGTGACCATTAACATCTGCTAACCATGTGACCATTAACATCTGCTAACCATGTGACCATTAACATCTGCTAACCATGTGTCCATTAACATCTGCTAACCATGTGTATGTGACCATTAACATCTGCTAACCATGTGTTTGTGACCATTAACATCTGCTAACCATGTGTTTGTGACCATTAACATCTGCTAACCATGTGACCATTAACATCTGCTAACCGTGTGTATGTGACCATTAACATCTGCTAACCATGTGACCAATAACATCTGCTAACCATGTGTATGTGACCATTAACATCTGCTAACCATGTGTATGTGACCATTAACATCTGCTAACCATGTGTATGTGACCAATAACATCTGATAACCATGTGACCATTAACATCTGCTAACCATGTGTATGTGACCATTAACATCTGCTAACCATGTGTATGTGACCATTAACATCTGCTAACCATGTGACCATTAACATCTGCTAACCATGTGACCATTAACATCTGCTAACCATGTGACCATTAACATCTGCTAACCATGTGTATGTGACCATTAACATCTGCTAACCATGTGACCATTAACATCTGCTAACCATGTGACCATTAACATCTGCTAACCATGTGACCATTAACATCTGCTAACCATGTGACCATTAACATCTGCTAACCATGTGACCATTAACATCTGCTAACCATGTGACCATTAACATCTGCTAACCATGTGTATGTGGCCAATAACATCTGCTAACCATGTGTATATGACCAATAACATCTGCTAACCATGTGTATGTGACCAATAACATCTGCTAACCATGTGTATGTGACCAATAACATCTGCTAACCATGTGTATGTGACCAATAACATCTGCTAACGATGTGACCATTAACATCTGCTAACCATGTGACCATTAACATCTGCTAACCATGTGACCATTAACATCTGCTAACCATGTGACCATTAACATCTGCTAACCATGTGACCATTAACATCTGCTAACCATGTGTATGTGACCATTAACATCTGATAACCATGTGACCATTAACATCTGCTAACCATGTGACCATTAACATCTGATAACCATGTGACCATTAACATCTGCTAACTATGTGTATGTGACCATTAACATCTGCTAACCATGTGACCATTAACATCTGCTAACCATGTGACCATTAACATCTAACCATAACCATGTGTCCATTAACATCTGCTAACCATGTGTATGTGACCATTAACATCTGCTAACCATGTGTTTGTGACCATTAACATCTGCTAACCATGTGTATGTGACCATTAACATCTGCTAACCATGTGTTTGTGACCATTAACATCTGCTAACCATGTGTTTGTGACCATTAACATCTGCTAACCATGTGACCATTAACATCTGCTAACCGTGTGTATGTGACCATTAACATCTGCTAACCATGTGACCATTAACATCTGCTAACCATGTGTATGTGACCATTAACATCTGCTAACCATGTGTATGTGACCATTAACATCTGCTAACCATGTGTATGTGACCAATAACATCTGATAACCATGTGACCATTAACATCTGCTAACCATGTGTATGTGACCATTAACATCTGCTAACCATGTGTATGTGACCATTAACATCTGCTAACCATGTGACCATTAACATCTGCTAACCATGTGACCATTAACATCTGCTAACCATGTGACCATTAACATCTGCTAACCATGTGTATGTGACCATTAACATCTGCTAACCATGTGACCATTAACATCTGCTAACCATGTGACCATTAACATCTGCTAACCATGTGTATGTGACCATTAACATCTGCTAACATGTGTATGTGACCATTAACATCTGCTAACCATGTGACCATTAACATCTGCTAACCATGTGTATGTGGCCAATAACATCTGCTAACCATGTGTATATGACCAATAACATCTGCTAACCATGTGTATGTGACCAATAACATCTGCTAACCATGTGTATGTGACCAATAACATCTGCTAACCATGTGTATGTGACCAATAACATCTGCTAACCATGTGACCATTAACATCTGCTAACCATGTGACCATTAACATCTGCTAACCATGTGACCATTAACATCTGCTAACCATGTGACCATTAACATCTGCTAACCATGTGACCATTAACATCTGCTAACCATGTGTATGTGACCATTAACATCTGATAACCATGTGACCATTAACATCTGCTAACCATGTGACCATTAACATCTGATAACCATGTGACCATTAACATCTGCTAACTATGTGTATGTGACCATTAACATCTGCTAACCATGTGACCATTAACATCTGCTAACCATGTGACCATTAACATCTGATAACCATGTGACCATTAACATCTGATAACCATGTGACCATTAACATCTGATAACCATGTGACCATTAACATCTGCTAACTATGTGTATATGACCAATAACATCTGCTAACCATGTGTATGTGACCAATAACATCTGCTAACCATGTGTATGTGACCAATAACATCTGCTAACCATGTGTATGTGACCAATAACATCTGCTAACGATGTGACCATTAACATCTGCTAACCATGTGACCATTAACATCTGCTAACCATGTGACCATTAACATCTGCTAACCATGTGACCATTAACATCTGCTAACCATGTGTATGTGACCATTAACATCTGATAACCATGTGACCATTAACATCTGCTAACCATGTGACCATTAACATCTGATAACCATGTGACCATTAACATCTGCTAACTATGTGTATGTGACCATTAACATCTGCTAACCATGTGACCATTAACATCTGCTAACCATGTGACCATTAACATCTGCTAACCATGTGACCATTAACATCTGCTAACCATGTGTATGTGACCATTAACATCTGCTAACCATGTGTTTGTGACCATTAACATCTGCTAACCATGTGTATGTGACCATTAACATCTGCTAACCGTGTGTATGTGACCAATAACATCTGCTAACCATGTGACCATTAACATCTGCTAACCGTGTGTATGTGACCATTAACATCTGATAACCATGTGACCATTAACATCTGCTAACCATGTGTATGTGACCAATAACATCTGATAACCATGTGTATGTGACCAATAACATCTGATAACCATGTGTATGTGACCATTAACATCTGCTAACCATGTGACCATTAACATCTGCTAACCATGTGACCATTAACATCTGCTAACCATGTGACCATTAACATCTGCTAACCATGTGACCATTAACATCTGCTAACCATGTGTATGTGACCATTAACATCTGCTAACCATGTGACCATTAACATCTGCTAACCATGTGACCATTAACATCTGATAACCATGTGACCATTAACATCTGCTAACTATGTGTATGTGACCATTAACATCTGCTAACCATGTGACCATTAACATCTGCTAACCATGTGACCATTAACATCTGCTAACCATGTGACCATTAACATCTGCTAACCATGTGTATGTGACCATTAACATCTGCTAACCATGTGTTTGTGACCATTAACATCTGCTAACCATGTGTTTGTGACCATTAACATCTGCTAACCATGTGACCATTAACATCTGCTAACCGTGTGTATGTGACCATTAACATCTGCTAACCGTGTGTATGTGACCAATAACATCTGCTAACCATGTGACCATTAACATCTGCTAACCGTGTGTATGTGACCATTAACATCTGATAACCATGTGACCATTAACATCTGATAACCATGTGACCATTAACATCTGCTAACTATGTGTATATGACCAATAACATCTGCTAACCATGTGTATGTGACCAATAACATCTGCTAACCATGTGTATGTGACCAATAACATCTGCTAACCATGTGTATGTGACCAATAACATCTGCTAACGATGTGACCATTAACATCTGCTAACCATGTGACCATTAACATCTGCTAACCATGTGACCATTAACATCTGCTAACCATGTGACCATTAACATCTGCTAACCATGTGACCATTAACATCTGCTAACCATGTGTATGTGACCATTAACATCTGATAACCATGTGACCATTAACATCTGCTAACCATGTGACCATTAACATCTGATAACCATGTGACCATTAACATCTGCTAACTATGTGTATGTGACCATTAACATCTGCTAACCATGTGACCATTAACATCTGCTAACCATGTGACCATTAACATCTGCTAACCATGTGTCCATTAACATCTGCTAACCATGTGTATGTGACCATTAACATCTGCTAACCATGTGTTTGTGACCATTAAGATCTGCTAACCGTGTGTATGTGACCATTAACATCTGCTAACCGTGTGTATGTGACCAATAACATCTGCTAACCATGTGACCATTAACATCTGCTAACCGTGTGTATGTGACCATTAACATCTGATAACCATGTGACCATTAACATCTGCTAACCATGTGTATGTGACCAATAACATCTGATAACCATGTGTATGTGACCAATAACATCTGCTAACCATGTGTATGTGACCATTAACATCTGCTAACCATGTGACCATTAACATCTGCTAACCATGTGACCATTAACATCTGCTAACCATGTGACCATTAACATCTGCTAACAATGTGACCATAAACATCTGCTAACCATGTGTATGTGACCATTAACATCTGATAACCATGTGACCATTAACATCTGCTAACCATGTGACCATTAACATCTGATAACCATGTGACCATTAACATCTGCTAACTATGTGTATGTGACCATTAACATCTGCTAACCATGTGACCATTAACATCTGCTAACCATGTGACCATTAACATCTGCTAACCATGTGTCCATTAACATCTGCTAACCATGTGTATGTGACCATTAACATCTGCTAACCATGTGTTTGTGACCATTAACATCTGCTAACCATGTGTTTGTGACCATTAACATCTGCTAACCATGTGACCATTAACATCTGCTAACCGTGTGTATGTGACCATTAACATCTGCTAACCGTGTGTATGTGACCAATAACATCTGCTAACCATGTGACCATTAACATCTGCTAACCGTGTGTATGTGACCATTAACATCTGATAACCATGTGACCATTAACATCTGCTAACCATGTGACCATTAACATCTGCTAACCATGTGTATGTGACCATTAACATCTGATAACCATGTGACCATTAACATCTGCTAACCATGTGACCATTAACATCTGATAACCATGTGACCATTAACACTAACCATGTGACCATTAACATCTGCTAACTATGTGTATGTGACCATTAACATCTGCTAACCATGTGACCATTAACATCTGCTAACCATGTGACCATTAACATCTGCTAACCATGTGACCATTAACATCTGATAACCATGTGTATGTGACCATTAAATCCATGTGACCATTAACATCTGATAACCATGTGACCATTAACATCTGATAACTATGTGTATATGACCAATAACATCTGCTAACCATGTGTATGTGACCAATAACATCTGCTAACCATGTGTATGTGACCAATAACATCTGCTAACCATGTGTATGTGACCAATAACATCTGCTAACGATGTGACCATTAACATCTGCTAACCATGTGACCATTAACATCTGCTAACCATGTGATGTGACCATTAACATCTGCTAACCATGTGACCATTAACATCTGCTAACCATGTGTGACCATTAACATCTGATAACCATGTGACCATTAACATCTGTAACCATGTGACCATTAACATCTGATAACCATGTGACCATTAACATCTGCTAACCATGTGACCATTAACATCTGATAACCATGTGACCATTAACATCTGATAACTATGTGTATATGACCAATAACATCTGCTAACCATGTGTATGTGACCAATAACATCTGCTAACCATGTGTATGTGACCAATAACATCTGCTAACCATGTGTATGTGACCAATAACATCTGCTAACCATGTGTATGTGACCATTAACATCTGCTAACCATGTGACCATTAACATCTGCTAACCATGTGACCATTAACATCTGCTAACCATGTGACCATTAACATCTGCTAACCATGTGTATGTGACCATTAACATCTGATAACCATATGTGACCATTAACATCTGCTAACCATGTGTAACCATGTGACCATTAACATCTGCTAACCATGTGTATGTGACCATTAACATCTGCTAACTATGTGTATGTGACCATTAACATCTGCTAACCATGTGACCATTAACATCTGCTAACCATGTGACCATTAACATCTGCTAACCATGTGTCCATTAACATCTGCTAACCATGTGTATGTGACCATTAACATCTGCTAACCATGTGTTTGTGACCATTAACATCTGCTAACCGTGTGTATGTGACCATTAACATCTGCTAACCGTGTGTATGTGACCAATAACATCTGCTAACCATGTGACCATTAACATCTGCTAACCGTGTGTATGTGACCATTAACATCTGATAACCATGTGACCATTAACATCTGCTAACCATGTGTATGTGACCAATAACATCTGATAACCATGTGTATGTGACCAATAACATCTGATAACCATGTGTATGTGACCATTAACATCTGCTAACCATGTGACCAATAACATCTGCTAACCATGTGACCATTAACATCTGCTAACCATGTGACCATTAACATCTGCTAACCATGTGACCATAAACATCTGCTAACCATGTGTATGTGACCATTAACATCTGATAACCATGTGACCATTAACATCTGCTAACCATGTGACCATTAACATCTGATAACCATGTGACCATTAACATCTGCTAACTATGTGTATGTGACCATTAACATCTGCTAACCATGTGACCATTAACATCTGCTAACCATGTGACCATTAACATCTGCTAACCATGTGTCCATTAACATCTGCTAACCATGTGTATGTGACCATTAACATCTGCTAACCATGTGTTTGTGACCATTAACATCTGCTAACCATGTGTTTGTGACCATTAACATCTGCTAACCATGTGACCATTAACATCTGCTAACCGTGTGTATGTGACCATTAACATCTGCTAACCGTGTGTATGTGACCAATAACATCTGCTAACCATGTGACCATTAACATCTGCTAACCGTGTGTATGTGACCATTAACATCTGCTAACCATGTGACCATTAACATCTGATAACCATGTGACCATTAACATCTGCTAACTGTATGTGACCATTAACATGTATATGACCATTAACATCTGCTAACCATGTGTATGTGACCATTAACATCTGCTAACCATGTGTATGTGACCATTAACATCTGCTAACCATGTGTATGTGACCAATAACATCTGCTAACCATGTGTATGTGACCATTAACATCTGCTAACCATGTGACCATTAACATCTGCTAACCATGTGACCATTAACATCTGCTAACCATGTGACCATTAACATCTGCTAACCATGTGACCATTAACATCTGCTAACCATGTGTATGTGACCATTAACATCTGATAACCATGTGACCATTAACATCTGCTAACCATGTGACCATTAACATCTGATAACCATGTGACCATTAACATCTGCTAACTATGTGTATGTGACCATTAACATCTGCTAACCATGTGACCATTAACATCTGCTAACCATGTGACCATTAACATCTGCTAACCATGTGACCATTAACATCTGCTAACCATGTGTCCATTAACATCTGCTAACCATGTGTATGTGACCATTAACATCTGCTAACCATGTGTTTGTGACCATTAACATCTGCTAACCGTGTGTATGTGACCATTAACATCTGCTAACCGTGTGTATGTGACCAATAACATCTGCTAACCATGTGACCATTAACATCTGCTAACCATGTGTATGTGACCAATAACATCTGTGTATGTGACCATTAACATCTGCTAACCATGTGACCATTAACATCTGCTAACCATGTGTATGTGACCAATAACATCTGATAACCATGTGTATGTGACCAATAACATCTGATAACCATGTGTATGTGACCATTAACATCTGCTAACCATGTGACCAATAACATCTGCTAACCATGTGACCATTTAACATCTGACCATTAACATCTGCTAACCATGTGACCATAAACATCTGCTAACCATGTGTATGTGACCATTAACATCTGATAACCATGTGACCATTAACATCTGACCTAACCATGTGACCATTAACATGCTAACCATGTGACCATTAACATCTGATAACCATGTGACCATTAACATCTGCTAACTATGTGTATGTGACCATTAACATCTGCTAACCATGTGACCATGTGATGTGACCATTAACATCTGCTAACCATGTGTCCATTAACATCTGCTAACCATGTGTATGTGACCATTAACATCTGCTAACCATGTGTTTGTGACCATTAACATCTGCTAACCATGTGTTGTGACCATTAACATCTGCTAACCATGTGACCATTAACATCTGCTAACCATGTGTATGTGTGTGTATGTGACCATTAACATCTGCTAACCGTGTGTATGTGACCAATAACATCTGCTAACCATGTGACCATTAACATCTGCTAACCGTGTGTATGTGACCATTAACATCTGATAACCATGTGACCATTAACATCTGCTAACCATGTGTATGTGACCAATAACATCTGATAACCATGTGTATGTGACCAATAACATCTGATAACCATGTGTATGTGACCATTAACATCTGCTAACCATGTGACCAATAACATCTGCTAACCATGTGACCATTAACATCTGCTAACCATGTGACCATTAACATCTGCTAACCATGTGACCATAAACATCTGCTAACCATGTGTATGTGACCATTAACATCTGATAACCATGTGACCATTAACATCTGCTAACCATGTGACCATTAACATCTGATAACCATGTGACCATTAACATCTGCTAACTATGTGTATGTGACCATTAACATCTGCTAACCATGTGACCATTAACATCTGCTAACCATGTGACCATTAACATCTGCTAACCATGTGTCCATTAACATCTGCTAACCATGTGTATGTGACCATTAACATCTGCTAACCATGTGTCTGTGACCATTAACATCTGCTAACCATGTGTTTGTGACCATTAACATCTGCTAACCATGTGACCATTAACATCTGCTAACCGTGTGTATGTGACCATTAACATCTGCTAACCGTGTGTATGTGACCATTAACATCTGCTAACCATGTGACCATTAACATCTGCTAACCGTGTGTATGTGACCATTAACATCTGATAACCATGTGACCATTAACATCTGCTAACCATGTGACCATTAACATCTGCTAACCATGTGTATGTGACCAATAACATCTGATAACCATGTGTATGTGACCAATAACATCTGATAACCATGTGTATGTGACCATTAACATCTGCTAACCATGTGACCAATAACATCTGCTAACCATGTGACCATTAACATCTGCTAACCATGTGTATGTGACCAATAACATCTGATAACCATGTGTATGTGACCAATAACATCTGATAACCATGTGTATGTGACCATTAACATCTGCTAACCATGTGACCATTAACATCTGCTAACCGTGTGTATGTGACCATTAACATCTGATAACCATGTGACCATTAACATCTGCTAACCATGTGTATGTGACCAATAACATCTGATAACCATGTGTATGTGACCAATAACATCTGATAACCATGTGTATGTGACCAATAACATCTGCTAACCATGTGACCATTAACATCTGCTAACCATGTGTATGTGACCAATAACATCTGATAACCATGTGTATGTGACCAATAACATCTGATAACCGTGTGTATGTGACCATTAACATCTGCTAACCGTGTGTATGTGACCAATAACATCTGCTAACCATGTGACCATTAACATCTGCTAACCGTGTGTATGTGACCATTAACATCTGATAACCATGTGACCATTAACATCTGCTAACCATGTGTATGTGACCAATAACATCTGATAACCATGTGTATGTGACCAATAACATCTGATAACCATGTGTATGTGACCAATAACATCTGATAACCATGTGTATGTGACCATTAACATCTGCTAACCATGTGACCAACATCTAACATGACCTAACATCTGATAACCATGTGACCATTAACATCTGCTAACCATGTGTATGTGACCAATAACATCTGATAACCATGTGTATGTGACCAATAACATCTGATAACCATGTGTATGTGACCATTAACATCTGCTAACCATGTGACCATTAACATCTGCTAACCATGTGTATGTGACCAATAATATTTGCTAACCATGTGTATGTGACCATTAACATCTGCTAACCATGTGTTTGTGACCATTAACATCTGCTAACCATGTGACCATTAACATCTGCTAACCGTGTGTATGTGACCATTAACATCTGCTAACCGTGTGTATGTGACCAATAACATCTGCTAACCATGTGACCATTAACATCTGCTAACCGTGTGTATGTGACCATTAACATCTGATAACCATGTGACCATTAACATCTGCTAACCATGTGTATGTGACCAATAACATCTGATAACCATGACCATTAACATCTGTATGTGACCAATAACATCTGATAACCATGTGTATGTGACCATTAACATCTGCTAACCATGTGACCAATAACATCTGCTAACCATGTGACCATTAACATCTGCTAACCATGTGACCATTAACATCTGCTAACCATGTGACCATAAACATCTGCTAACCATGTGTATGTGACCATTAACATCTGATAACCATGTGACCATTAACATAACTAACCATGTGACCATTAACATCTGATAACCATGTGACCATTAACATCTGCTAACTATGTGTATGTGACCATTAACATCTGCTAACCATGTGACCATTAACATCTGCTAACCATGTGACCATTAACATCTGCTAACCATGTGTCCATTAACATCTGCTAACCATGTGTATGTGACCATTAACATCTGCTAACCATGTGTTTGTGACCATTAACATCTGCTAACCATGTGTTTGTGACCATTAACATCTGCTAACCATGTGACCATTAACATCTGCTAACCGTGTGTATGTGACCATTAACATCTGCTAACTGTGTGTATGTGACCAATAACATCTGCTAACCATGTGACCATTAACATCTGCTAACCGTGTGTATGTGACCATTAACATCTGATAACCATGTGACCATTAACATCTGCTAACCATGTGTATGTGACCAATAACATCTGATAACCATGTGTATGTGACCAATAACATCTGATAACCATGTGTATGTGACCATTAACATCTGCTAACCATGTGACCAATAACATCTGCTAACCATGTGACCATTAACATCTGCTAACCATGTGTATGTGACCAATAACATCTGATAACCATGTGTATGTGACCAATAACATCTGATAACCATGTGTATGTGACCATTAACATCTGCTAACCATGTGACCATTAACATCTGCTAACCGTGTGTATGTGACCATTAACATCTGATAACCATGTGACCATTAACATCTGCTAACCATGTGTATGTGACCAATAACATCTGATAACCATGTGTATGTGACCAATAACATCTGATAACCATGTGTATGTGACCATTAACATCTGCTAACCATGTGACCAATAACATCTGCTAACCATGTGACCATTAACATCTGCTAACCATGTGTATGTGACCAATAACATCTGATAACCATGTGTATGTGACCAATAACATCTGATAACCGTGTGTATGTGACCATTAACATCTGCTAACCGTGTGTATGTGACCAATAACATCTGCTAACCATGTGACCATTAACATCTGCTAACCGTGTGTATGTGACCATTAACATCTGATAACCATGTGACCATTAACATCTGCTAACCATGTGTATGTGACCAATAACATCTGCTAACCATGTGTATGTGACCAATAACATCTGATAACCATGTGTATGTGACCAATAACATCTGATAACCATGTGTATGTGACCATTAACATCTGCTAACCATGTGACCAATAACATCTGCTAACCATGTGACCATTAACATCTGCTAACCATGTGTATGTGACCAATAACATCTGATAACCATGTGTATGTGACCAATAACATCTGATAACCATGTGTATGTGACCATTAACATCTGCTAACCATGTGACCATTAACATCTGCTAACCATGTGTATGTGACCAATAATATTTGCTAACCATGTGTATGTGACCATTAACATCTGCTAACCATGTGACCATTAACATCTGCTAACCATGTGTATGTGACCATTAACATCTGCTAACCATGTGTATGTGACCAATAACATCTGCTAACCATGTGTATGTGACCATTAACATCTGTTAACCATGTGTATGTGACCATTAACATCTGCTAACCATGTGACCATTAACATCTGCTAACCATGTGACCATTAACATCTGCTAACCATGTGACCAATAACATCTGCTAACCATGTGTATGTGACCATTAACATCTGTTAACCATGTGTATGTGACCATTAACATCTGCTAACCATGTGACCATTAACATCTGCTAACCATGTGACCATTAACATCTGCTAACCATGTGACCATTAACATCTGCTAACCATGTGACCATTAACATCTGCTAACCATGTGTATGTGGCCAATAACATCTGCTAACCATGTGTATGTGACCATTAACATCTGCTAACCATGTATATGTGACCATTAACATCTGCTAACCATGTGACCATTAACATCTGCTAACCATGTGACCATTAACATCTGCTAACCATGTGACCATTAACATCTGCTAACCATGTGTATGTGACCATTAACATCTGCTAACCATGTGTATGTGACCATTAACATCTGCTAACCATGTGTATGTGACCAATAACATCTGCTAACCATGTGTATGTGACCATTAACATCTGCTAACCATGTGACCATTAACATCTGCTAACCATGTGACCATTAACATCTGCTAACCATGTGACCATAAACATCTGCTAACCATGTGTATGTGACCATTAACATCTGCTAACCATGTGACCATTAACATCTGCTAACCATGTGACCATTAACATCTGATAACCATGTGACCATTAACATCTGCTAACTATGTGTATGTGACCATTAACATCTGCTAACCATGTGACCATTAACATCTGCTAACCATGTGACCATTAACATCTGCTAACCATGTGTCCATTAACATCTGCTAACCATGTGTATGTGACCATTAACATCTGCTAACCATGTGTTTGTGACCATTAACATCTGCTAACCATGTGTTTGTGACCATTAACATCTGCTAACCATGTGACCATTAACATCTGCTAACCGTGTGTATGTGACCATTAACATCTGCTAACCGTGTGTATGTGACCAATAACATCTGCTAACCATGTGACCATTAACATCTGCTAACCGTGTGTATGTGACCATTAACATCTGATAACCATGTGACCATTAACATCTGCTAACCATGTGTATGTGACCAATAACA
>NC_088409.1:92689220-92731681 GCF_034236695.1 Oncorhynchus nerka
TCTCTAGACTGAATGTGTCCACAAGTCACAATGTCTCTTGTCTCAATGTCTCTAGACTGAATGTGTCCACAAGTCACAATGTCTCGTCTCAATGTCTCTAGACTGAATGTGTCCCCTAGTCACAATGTCCCTAATTTCAATGTGTCCACTAGTCTCAATGTCTCTAGTCTCAATGTCTCTAGTCTCAATGTCTCTAGTCTCAATGTCTCTAGTCTCAATGTATCTAATCTCAATGTCCACTAGTCTCAATGTCTCTAGTCTCAATGTCTCTAGTCTCAATGTCTCTAGTCTCAATGTCCCTAATCTCAATGTCTCTAGTCTCAATGTGTCCACTAGTCTCAATGTCTCTAGACTCAATGTCTCTAGACTCAATGTCTCTAGACTCAATGTGTCCACTAGTCTCAATATCTCTAGTCTCAATGTCTCTAGTCTCAATGTGTCCACTAGTCGCAATGTCTCTAGTCTCAATGTCCCTAGACTCAATGTCTCTGGACTCAATGTGTCCACTATTCTCAATGTCTCTAGTCTCAATGTCTCTAGACACAATGTGCCCACTAGTCTCAATGCCTCTAGTCTCAATGCCTCTAGTCTCAATGTCTCTAGTCTCAATGTCTCTAGTCTCAATGTGTCCACTAATCTCAATGTCTCTAGTCTCAATGACTCTAGACTGAATGTGTCCACTAGTCTCAATGTCTCTAGACTCAATGTGTCCACTAGTGTCATAATATATCCATCTCTCCCTCTATAGAATCTAACTCACCATGGATGGTTCTGGGACCAGCTCTCCTGTCTCTGGTTCTGGGTCCAGGGCTGTTAGGAAGACAGGGGAACCCTCTGGGAGAAGGGTGGGAGAGAGGAAGGTAGAGCATCTGTGCTCCGCACTACCCCCCCACTCCTCTAAACATCCATCCATCTTCATCTCCTCGTCTGAGGAGTCTTCTTCGCAGGGCGTCAGGCCCGGGCTGTCACTGGATGACTCTGTGTCAACATGTGTACAGGGAAATGAACATGTACCAGTATCAACCAATAGCAATCTGTATGGGGAAATCAACATGTACCAGTATCAACCAATCACAATCTGTACGGGGAAATGAACATGTACCAGTATCAACCAATCACAATCTGTACGGGGAAATGAACATGTACCAGTATCAACCAATCACAATCTGTACGGGGAAATGAACATGTACCAGTATCAACCAATCGCAATCTGTACGGGGAAATGAACATGTACCAGTATCAACCAATCACAATCTGTATGGGGAAATGAACATGTACCAGTATCAACCAATCGCAATCTGTACGGGGAAATGAACATGTACCAGTATCAACCAATCACAATCTGTACGGGGAAATGAACATGTACCAGTATCAACCAATCGCAATCTGTACGGGGAAATGAACATGTACCAGTATCAACCAATCACAATCTGTACAGGGAAATGAACATGTACCAGTATCAACCAATCGCAATCTGTACGGGGAAATGAACATGTACCAGTATCAACCAATCACAATCTGTATGGGGAAATGAACATGTACCAGTATCAACCAATCGCAATCTGTATGGGGAAATGAACATGTACCAGTATCAACCAATCACAATCTGTACAGGGAAATGAACATGTACCAGTATCAACCAATCACAATCTGTACGGGGAAATGAACATGTACCAGTATCAACCAATCACAATCTGTATGGGGAAATGAACATGTACCAGTATCAACCAATCACAATCTGTACGGGGAAATGAACATGTACCAGTATCAACCAATCACAACCAATCACAATCTGTATGGGGAAATGAACATAAATATACCAGTATCAACCAATCACAATCTGCATGGGGAAATGAACATAAATATACCAGTATCAACCAATCACAATCTGCATGGGGAAATTAACATAAACATACCAGTATCAACCAATCACAATCTGCATGGGGAAATTAACATAAACATACCAGTATCAACCAATCACAATCTGTATGGGGAAAGCAATCATAACAGGCAATCATTACGCAGTATACCCTCTCTAAACACTGAGGTACATACGCAGTATACCCTCTCTAAACACTGAGGTACGTACGCAGTATACCCTCTCTAAACACTGAGGTACATATGCAGTATACCCTCTCTAAACACGGAGGTACGTACGCAGTATACCCTCTCTAAACACTGAGGTACATATGCAGTATACCCTCTCTAAACACGGAGGTATGTATGCAGTATACCCTCTCTAAACACTGAGGTATGTATACAGTATACCCTCTCTAAACACTGAGGTACGTATGCAGTATACCCTCTCTAAACACTGAGGTACATATGCAGTATACCCTCTCTAAACACTGAGGTATGTATGCAGTATACCCTCTCTAAACACTGAGGTATGTATACAGTATACCCTCTCTAAACACTGAGGTACGTATGCAGTATACCCTCTCTAAACACTGAGGTATGTATGCAGTATACCCTCTCTAAACACTGAGGTATGTATACAGTATACCCTCTCTAAACACTGAGGTACATATGCAGTATACCCTCTCTAAACACTGAGGTACGTATGCAGTATACCCTCTCTAAACACTGAGGTATGTATACAGTATACCCTCTCTAAACACTGAGGTATGTATGCAGTATACCCTCTCTAAACACTGAGGTACGTACGCAGTATACCCTCTCTAAACACTGAGGTACATACGCAGTATACCCTCTCTAAACACTGAGGTACATACGCAGTATACCCTCTCTAAACACTGAGGTACATACGCAGTATACCCTCTCTAAACACTGAGGTACATACGCAGTATACCCTCTCTAAACACTGAGGTACATACGCAGTATACCCTCTCTAAACACTGAGGTACATACGCAGTATACCCTCTCTAAACACTGAGGTACATATGCAGTATACCCTCTCTAAACACTGAGGTACATACGCAGTATACCCTCTCTAAACACTGAGGTACATACGCAGTATACCCTCTCTAAACACTGAGGTACATACGCAGTATACCCTCTCTAAACACTGAGGTACATACGCAGTATACCCTCTCTAAACACTGAGGTACATACGCAGTATACCCTCTCTAAACACTGAGGTACATACGCAGTATACCCTCTCTAAACACTGAGGTACATACGCAGTATACCCTCTCTAAACACTGAGGTACATACGCAGGAGGAACTTAAGAAATAATGTCAAACGTGGTGATCTGGTGAATTGGGACCGGTTTAGACCACAGTATTTAGTACAGTAGCTGGTTGGTAGAGAGGCAGTGTTCTGGTGAATTGGGACCGGTTTAGACCACAGTATTTAGTACAGTAGCTGGTTGGTAGAGAGGCAGTGTTCTGGTGAATTGGGACCGGTTTAGACCACAGTATTTAGTACAGTAGCTGGTTGGTAGAGAGGCAGTGTTCTGGTGAATTGGGACCGGTTTAGACCACAGTATTTAGTACAGTAGCTGGTTGGTAGAGAGGCAGTGTTCTGGTGAATTGGGACCGGTTTAGACCACAGTATTTAGTACAGTAGCTGGCTGGTAGAGAGGCAGTGTGTTCTGGTGAATTGGGACCGGTTTAGACCACAGTATTTAGTACAGTAGCTGGCTGGTAGAGAGGCAGTGTGTTCTGGTGAATTGGGACCGGTTTAGACCACAGTATTTAGTACAGTAGCTGGCTGGTAGAGAGGCAGTGTTCTGGTGAATTGGGACCGGTTTAGACCACAGTATTTAGTACAGTAGCTGGTTGGTAGAGAGGCAGTGTTCTGGTGAATTGGGACCGGTTTAGACCACAGTATTTAGTACAGTAGCTGGTTGGTAGAGAGGCAGTGTTCTGGTGAATTGGACCGGTTTAGACCACAGTATTTAGTACAGTAGCTGGTTGGTAGAGAGGCAGTGTTCTGGTGAATTGGGACCGGTTTAGACCACAGTATTTAGTACAGTAGCTGGTTGGTAGAGAGGCAGTGTTCTGGTGAATTGGGACCGGTTTAGACCACAGTATTTAGTACAGTAGCTGGTTGGTAGAGAGGCAGTGTTCTGGTGAATTGGGACCGGTTTAGACCACAGTATTTAGTACAGTAGCTGGTTGGTAGAGAGGCAGTGTTCTGGTGAATTGGGACCGGTTTAGACCACAGTATTTAGTACAGTAGCTGGTTGGTAGAGAGGCAGTGTTCTGGTGAATTGGGACCGGTTTAGACCACAGTATTTAGTACAGTAGCTGGTTGGTAGAGAGGCAGTGTTCTGGTGAATTGGGACCGGTTTAGACCACAGTATTTAGTACAGTAGCTGGCTGGTAGAGAGGCAGTGTTCTGGTGAATTGGGACCGGTTTAGACCACAGTATTTAGTACAGTAGCTGGTTGGTAGAGAGGCAGTGTTCTGGTGAATTGGGACCGGTTTAGACCACAGTATTTAGTACAGTAGCTGGCTGGTAGAGTGTTTGTAAAGAGAGGCCATGGCAGCTCCTCTCCAAGCCGCTCAGGGTCTAATGCATTAGTAATGGCTGTGTGTCCTAGGGGCCATTCCTCACGGTGTAATTAGAATCCCGCCTGTTATATTACTATGTCAGCTATTTACTTAAAACCTTAATCGATATTAAAAAAATAAAGAACACTTTTAATGGCTGAAGCTAAATTGTTTCTGACAGCAGAGGAGAACAACAGCCTTTACTGTCACAGACAGAAACACAACATATTGAACAGAAAACTGTCTCTAGACTAATCCTGAAAACTAGGAGACATACAGCAAGTCCTCATATCCTGCTGATCTGACTCCCACACACACACACACACACACACACACACACACACACACACACAGACACAGACACAGACACACAGACACACAGACACAGACACACAGACACACAGACACACAGACACACAGACACACAGACACACAGACACACACATTTACCTGTTGCAGGCATCCTGGGAAAGAGAGCTGGACTGTGTGACTTTCTGATCCCTGACCCTGAGAGCACTCGTGGTGTCTGCTGGGAGCTGTAGTTTGTCAGTGTGTCAGAGGAGTGTGGTGGTGGGTCACTCATCAGGGAAAGAGAAGGAGAGGGGTGGGATGACATGGCTAACTGGGTGGATAAGGGTTCCTCTTGTGATGGAATCAACACCTTCCTAGAGGACAGAGCATCTGGAGGCGTTGACGGTGACATGGTGGATAAGGGTTCCTCTTGTGATGGAATCAACACCTTCCTAGAGGACAGAGCATCTGGAGGCGTTGACGGTGACATGGTGGATAAGGGTTTTGGAGGTGACCTGTAGGACGCAGGACTTCCTGGTGACACGGGAGAGAGAGGGTCACTAGGTGACTTGGTATTTTGTGACCTGCTGGATAATCGTTTCCTAGGTGACTGAGAGTACGGCAAGGCGGACGATAAGGGCTCTGGTGGTGACGGCGATGACTGAGACTTCAGGGAGAGAGGTTTTGGAGGTGACAACCTGTCAGGCAGGTGTTTGGGGTAAATAAACCTGGAGGCCTGAAGACCTTTGGGTAACGGAGGTGACTCTGGCTCCAAGAGGCTCGAAGGTGAGAGAGTGAATGTGGATCTGAGGGAGTGGAGAGAGGGTGGAGAGGGAGACAGAGAGAATGGGGGCCCTGCAGATAAGAGCTCTGGATTGGGTGTAGAGGGAGAAGGGCTGGGGGATGAGGGGTCTAGAGTTGACTGATGGAGGTTGTAAGAGCAGTCTGTTCGTGTTGACGTGGCTGGTGTCTTGGTTGACGACCCAGGGGTCTTTGGTCCACTGGGCTGAGGTGACGCAGTGGTGGACCTTGGAGACCGTACACTAGTGTGGTCAGGTTGTGGTATCTGAGTGGTCCCCACTTTAGAGACCGATGGAGGGCGAGGTGACCAGGTCACTGGAGACCCAGACAACATGGCTCCCTGGGACAATGCATTGTGGGACAGGTTAGGACCTCCAATTGCATTGACTTCCTCTTGCCTGAGATAGATAGATAGATAGATAGATAGATAGATAGATAGATAGATAGATAGATAGATAGATAGATAGATAGATAGATAGATAGATAGATAGATAGATAGATAGATAGATAGATAGATAGATAGATAGATAGATAGATAGATAGATAGATAGATAGATAGATACCAGTGAAGAACAAACACCATTGTAAATACAACCCATATTTATGCTTATTTATTTTATCTTGTGTTCTTTAACCATTTGTACATTGTTAAAACACTATAAATATATAATATGACATTTGGATCGTCTTTATTGTTTTGAAACTTCTGTATGTGTAATGTTTACTGTTCATTTTTATTGTTTATTTCACTTGATATATTATCTACCTCACTTGCTTTGGCAATGTTAACACATGTTTCCTATGCCAATAAAGCCCTTGAATTGAATAGATAGATAGATAGATAGATAGATAGATAGATAGATAGATAGATAGATAGATAGATAGATAGATAGATAGATAGATAGATAGATAGATAGATAGATAGATAGATAGATAGATTCAAACATCCATAAATCAATTCAACAGTCATGGACCTCTTCTCTAAACACCCAGCCCTCCTCTATCCACAGTGTTCCCTCTAAACACCCAGCCCTCCTCTATCCAGTGTTCCTCTAAACACCCAGCCCTCCTCTATCCACAGTGTTCCTCTAAACACCCAGCCCTCCTCTATCCACAGTGTTCCTCTAAACACCCAGCCCTCCTCTATCCACAGTGTTCCCTCTAAACACCCAGCCCTCCTCTATCCACAGTGTTCCCTCTAAACACCCAGCCCTCCTCTATCCACAGTGTTCCCTCTAAACACCCAGCCCTCCTCTATCCACAGTGTTCCTCTAAACACCCAGCCCTCCTCTATCCAGTGTTCCCTCTAAACACCCAGCCCTCCTCTATCCACAGTGTTCCCTCTAAACACCCAGCCCTCCTCTATCCACAGTGTTCCCTCTAAACACCCAGCCCTCCTCTATCCAGTGTTCCCTCTAAACACCCAGCCCTCCTCTATCCAGTGTTCCCTCTAAACACCCAGCCCTCCTCTATCCACAGTGTTCCTCTAAATACCCAGCCCTCCTCTATCCACAGTGTTCCCTCTAAAAAACCCAGCCCTCCTCTATCCACAGTGTTCCTCTAAACACCCAGCCCTCCTCTATCCAGTGTTCCCTCTAAACACCCAGCCCTCCTCTATCCAGTGTTCCCTCTAAACACCCAGCCCTCCTCTATCCACAGTGTTCCCTCTAAACACCCAGCCCTCCTCTATCCACAGTGTTCCCTCTAAACACCCAGCCCTCCTCTATCCACAGTGTTCCCTCTAAACACCCAGCCCACCTCTATCCACAGTGTTCCCTCTAAACACCCAGCCCTCCTCTATCCACAGTGTTCCCTCTAAACACCCAGCCCTCCTCTATCCAGTGTTCCTCTAAACACCCAGCCCTCCTCTATCCACAGTGTTCCCTCTCTCTCCTCTAAAAGGTCAGTCCACCTCTGCCAAGTTAAGTTGATATATAATGAAATATGTGATGTTGCCACTTCAAGGCCAGAATGATGAGCTTGAGATTGTTGCTGTGGCTTCAGAGGAAACCTTTGTCTTACTTTGTGTTGTCTTCTGCCTTCTGTTCAGTAACAAACCCTCTGTCTCTAACTGTCTGTGAAGAACGAAAAGAGAGAGAGAAGTAAATCCTATTCGCAGACAGGCCTGTGTGCGTGTGTGTGTGTGTGTGTGTGTATGTGTGTGTGTGTGTGTGTGTCTCCATAGTAACAGCAGATATTGGAGGGTGGTTTAAGAGGCCTCTTAAGACTCACCTCCTCATCTAACTCCTCTATGCTCAGACACGATCCAGGTGAGGGCTCTGGCTCAGCGCTGCCCCCGCAGGATGACACAGCAAACAGCGAGGCACAGTACCTCCTCAACTCCACATCCTCAGCTAGAGAGAACAACCAAACATACACACTGTTACGGAGAGAGTGGGGGGGGGAGAGGGAGAGAGAGAGAGAGGGGGAGAGATAATGAGGGGGGAGAGGGACAGCGAGAGACGGGCAGAAGGAGAGAGATAGATAGTGAGGGCGATAGAGAGAGAGCCCTCCTCTCCTGTCCTTAGTAAACAGCCCTCCTCTCCTGTCCTTAGTAAACAGCCCTCTCTCCTGTCCTTAGTAGCCAGCCCTCCTCTCCTGTCCTTAGTAGACAGCCCTCCTCTCCTGTCCTTAGTAAACAGCCCTCCTCTCCTGTCCTTAGTAAACAGCCCTCCTCTCCTGTCCTTAGTGTACAGCCCTCCTCTCCTGTCCTTGGTACAGCCCTCCTTCTCCTGTCCTTAGTAGACAGCCCTCCTCTCCTGTCCTTGGTAAACAGCCCTCCTCTCCTGTCCTTGGTAAACAGCCCTCCTCTCCTGTCCTTGGTAGACAGCCCTCCTTCTCCTGTCCTTAGTAGACAGCCCTCCTCTCCTGTCCTTAGTAAACAGCCCTCCTCTCCTGTCCTTAGTAAACAGCCCTCCTCTCCTGTCCTTAGTAGACAGCCCTCCTCTCCTGTCCTTAGTAAACAGCCCTCCTCTCCTGTCCTTAGTAAACAGCCCTCCTCTCCTGTCCTTAGTAAACAGCCCTCCTCTCCTGTCCTTAGTAAACAGCCCTCCTCTCCTGTCCTTAGTAAACAGCCCTCCTCTCCTGTCCTTAGTAAACAGCCCTCCTCTCCTGTCCTTAGTAGACAGCCCTCCTCTCCTGTCCTTAGTAAACAGCCCTCCTCTCCTGTCCTTAATAAACAGCCCTCCTCTCCTGTCCTTAGTAAACAGCCCTCCTCTCCTGTCCTTAGTAAACAGCCCTCCTCCTGTCCTTAGTAGACAGCCCTCCTTTCCTGTCCTTAGTAGACAGCCCTCCTCTCCTGACCTTAGTAGCCAGCCCTCCTCTCCTGGCCTTAGTAGCCAGCCCTCCTCTCCTGTCCTTAGTAGCCAGCCCTCCTCTCCTGTCCTTAATAAACAGCCCTCCTCTCCTGTCCTTAGTAGCCAGCCCTCCTCTCCTGTCCTTAATAAACAGCCCTACTCTCCTGTCCTTAGTAGCCAGCCCTCCCTCTCCTGACCTTAGTAGCCAGCCCTCCTCTCCTGTCCTTAGTAAACAGCCTCCTCTCCTGTCCTTAGTAGCCAGCCCTCCTCTCCTGTCCTTAGTAAACAGCCCTCCTCTCCTGTCCTTAATAAACAGCCCTCCTCTCCTGTCCTTAGTAGACAGCCCTCCTCTCCTGTCCTTAGTAAACAGCCCTCCTCTCCTGTCCTTAGTAGACAGCCCTCCTCTCCTGTCCTTAGTAGACAGCCCTCCTCTCCTGTCCTTAGTAGACAGCCCTCCTCTCCTGTCCTTAGTAAACAGCCCTCATCTCCTGTCCTTAATAAACAGCCCTCCTCTCCTGTCCTTAGTAGACAGCCCTCCTCTCCTGTCCTTAGTAAACAGCCCTCCTCTCCTGTCCTTAGTAGCCAGCCCTCCTCTCCTGTCCTTAGTAAACAGCCCTCCTCTCCTGTCCTTAATAAACAGCCCTCCTCTCCTGTCCTTAGTAGACAGCCCTCCTCTCCTGTCCTTAGTAGACAGCCCTCCTCTCCTGTCCTTAGTAAACAGCCCTCCTCTCCTGTCCTTAGTAAACAGCCCTCCTCTCCTGTCCTTAGTAAACAGCCCTCCTCTCCTGTCCTTAGTAGCCAGCCCTCCTCTCCTGTCCTTAGTAGCCAGCCCTCCTCTCCTGTCCTTAGTAGCCAGCCATCCTCTCCTGTCCTTAGTAAACAGCCCTCCTCTCCTGTCCTCAGTAGACAGCCCTCCTCTCCTGACCTTAGTAGCCAGCCCTCCTCTCCTGACCTTAGTAGCCAGCCCTCCTCTCCTGTCCTTAGTAAACAGCCCTCCTCTCCTGTGCTTAGTAGACAGCCCTCCTCTCCTGTCCTTAGTAGACAGCACTCCTCTCCTGTCCTTAGTAAACAGCCCTCCTCTCCTGTCCTTAGTAAAGACTTCACACAGCACTCATTTTTTAGAGTGAAAGACAAGGAAAGACAGAAAACATCCTGGGAAACTGGACTGTCGTAAGAGACAGGTCGAGGGGACGAGCTGTCTGGGAAACTGGACTGTCCTAAGAGACAGCTCGAGGGGACTAGCTGTCTGGGAAACTGGACTGTCCTAAGAGACAGGTCGAGGGGACTAGCTGTCTGATACAGAGAATTTGAAGATTGAACCTGCAACTCCCAGACTGTTGTGAAAAATCTGAGCAAAAAAACTCAAGAGTTTGAATAGCTGAATAACTTTTAGATATTTTTCTTCCACAAACAGTGCTTCAACATCAATAGTATCGACATGGTAGAGGGGCAGGGACTTGAGATTAGCCCGTTTTGAGAGGGTACATGGTTTGAGAAGGTAGAAGGAGATGTAACCAGTAGATTCAGGAGGTTAATGATTTTTGATGTTCTGTCCTTTAGAGGAACTGGACTACCTGGGAATGAGAGTTTGACAGATGTTTAGAGGGGCAGGGGTTGAGAAGAGAGAGGACTGAGGAGGTCGTTAGAGAGAGAGAGGACTGAGGAGGTCGTTAGAGAGAGAGAGGACTGAGGGTGGGGGAACTGAGGAGGTAGTTAGAGAGAGAGAGGACTGAGGGTGGGGGAACTGAGGAGGTAATTAGAGAGAGAGAGGACTGAGGGTGGGGGAACTGAGGAGGTAGTTAGAGAGAGAGAGGACTGAGGGTGGGGGAACTGAGGAGGTAGTTAGAGAGAGAGAGGACTGAGGGTGGGGAACTGAGCAGGTCGTTGGAGAGAGAGAGGACTGAGGGTGGGGAACTGAGGAGGTAGTTAGAGAGAGAGAGGACTGAGGGTGGGGAACTGAGCAGGTCGTTGGAGAGAGAGAGGACTGAGGGTGGGGGAACTGAGGAGGTCGTTGGAGAGAGGACTGAGGGTGGGGTGAACTGAGGAGGTAGCTAGAGAGAGAGGACTGAGGGTGGGGAACTGAGGAGGTCGTTGGAGAGAGAGAGGACTGAGGGTGGGGGAACTGAGGAGGTCGTTGGAGAGAGGACTGAGGGTGGGGAACTGAGGAGGTCGTTGGAGAGAGGACTGAGGGTGGGTGAACTGAGGAGGTAGCTAGAGAGAGAGGACTGAGGTGGGGGAACTGAGGAGGTCGTTGGAGAGAGAGAGGACTGAGGGTGGGGGAACTGAGCAGGTCGTTGGAGAGAGAGAGGACTGAGGGTGGGGAACTGAGGAGGTCGTTGGAGAGAGGACTGAGGGTGGGGAACTGAGGAGGTCGTTGGAGAGAGGACTGAGGGTGGGTGAACTGAGGAGTTATCTAGAGAGAGAGAGGACTAGGGGGGAACTGAGGAGGTCGTTGGAGAGAGGACTGAGGGTGGGGAACTGAGGAGGTCGTTGGAGAGAGGACTGAGGGTGGGTGAACTGAGGAGGTAGCTAGAGAGAGAGGACTGAGGGTGGGGGAACTGAGGAGGTAGTTAGAGAGAGAGAGGACTGAGGGTGGGGGAACTGAGGAGGTAGTTAGAGAGAGAGAGGACTGGGGTGGGGGAACTGAGGAGGTAGCTAGAGAGAGAGAGGACTGAGGGTGGGGGAACTGAGGAGGTCGTTGAGAGAGAGAGGACTGAGGGTGGGGAACTGAGGAGGTAGTTGAGAAGAGAGAGGACTGAGGGTGGGGGGAACTGAAGAGGTCGTTGGAGAGAGAGAGGACTGAGGGTGGGGAACTGAGGAGGTCGTTGGAGAGAGAGAGGACTGAGGGTGGGGAACTGAGGAGGTCGTTGGAGCGAGAGAGTACTGAGGGTGGGGAACTGAGCAGGTCGTTGGAGAGAGAGAGGACTGAGGGTGGGGGAACTGAGGAGGTCGTTGGAGAGAGGACTGAGGGTAGGTGAAATGAGGAGTTATCTAGAGAGAGAGAGGACTGAGGGTGGGTGAACTGAGGAGGTAGCTAGAGAGAGAGAGGACTGAGGGTGGGGGAACTGAGGAGGTCGTTGGAGAGAGGACTGAGGGTGGGGGAACTGGGGAGGTCGTTGGAAAGAGGACTGAGGGTGGGGGAACTGAGGAGGTAGTTGGAGAGAGAGAGGACTGAGGGTGGGGAACTGAGGAGGTAGTTGGAGATAGAGAGGACTGAGGGTGGGGAACTGAGGAGGTAGTTGGAGAGAGAGAGGACTGAGGGTGAGGGAACTGAGGAGGTCATTGGAGAGAGAGAGGACTGAGGGTGGAGGAACTGAGGAGGTAGCTAGAGAGAGAGGACTGAGGGTGGGGAACTGAGGAGGTCGTTGGAGAGAGGACTGAGGGTGGGGGAACTGAGGAGGTAGTTAGAGAGAGAGAGGACTGAGGGTGGGGAACTGAGGAGGTAATTAGAGAGAGAGAGAGGACTGAGGGTGGGGAACTGAGGAGGTCGTTGGAGAGAGGACTGAGGGTGGGGAACTGAGGAGGTAATTAGAGAGAGAGAGAGGACTGAGGGTGGGGGAACTGAGGAGGTAGTTAGAGAGAGAGAGGACTGAGGGTGGGGGAACTGAGGAGGTAGTTAGAGAGAGAGAGGACTGGGGGTGGGGAACTGAGGAGGTAGCTAGAGAGAGAGAGGACTGAGGGTGGGGAACTAAGGAGGTCGTTGGAGAGAGAGAGGACTGAGGGTGGGTGAACTGAGGAGTTATCTAGAGAGAGAGAGGACTAGGGGGGGAACTGAGGAGGTCGTTGGAGAGAGGACTGAGGGTGGGGGAACTGAGGAGGTCGTTGGAGAGAGGACTGAGGGTGGGTGAACTGAGGAGGTAGCTAGAGAGAGAGGACTGAGGGTGGGGAACTGAGGAGGTAGTTAGAGAGAGAGAGGACTGAGGGTGGGGAACTGAGGAGGTAGTTAGAGAGAGAGAGGACTGGGGTGGGGGAACTGAGGAGGTAGCTAGAGAGAGAGAGGACTGAGGGTGGGGAACTGAGGAGGTCGTTGGAGAGAGAGAGGACTGAGGGTGGGGGAACTGAGGAGGTAGTTGAGAAGAGAGAGGACTGAGGGTGGGGGAACTGAAGAGGTCGTTGGAGAGAGAGAGGACTGAGGGTGGGGAACTGAGGAGGTCGTTGGAGCGAGAGAGAGTACTGAGGGTGGGGAACTGAGGAGGTCGTTGGAGCGAGAGAGTACTGAGGGTGGGGAACTGAGCAGGTCGTTGGAGAGAGAGAGGACTGAGGGTGGGGGAACTGAGGAGGTCGTTGGAGAGAGGACTGAGGGTAGGTGAAATGAGGAGTTATCTAGAGAGAGAGAGGACTGAGGGGTGGGTGAACTGAGGAGGTAGCTAGAGAGAGAGAGGACTGAGGGTGGGGGAACTGAGGAGGTCGTTGGAGAGGACTGAGGGTGGGGAACTGGGGAGGTCGTTGGAAAGAGGACTGAGGGTGGGGGAACTGAGGAGGTAGTTGGAGAGAGAGAGGACTGAGGGTGGGGGGAACTGAGGAGGTAGTTGGAGATAGAGAGGACTGAGGGTGGGGGAACTGAGGAGGTAGTTGGAGAGAGAGAGGACTGAGGGTGAGGGAACTGAGGAGGTCATTGGAGAGAGAGAGGACTGAGGGTGGGGAACTGAGGAGGTAGCTAGAGAGAGAGGACTGAGGGTGGGGGAACTGAGGAGGTCGTTGGAGAGAGGACTGAGGGTGGGGGAACTGAGGAGGTAGTTAGAGAGAGAGAGGACTGAGGGTGGGGGAACTGAGGAGGTATTTAGAGAGAGAGAGAGGACTGAGGGTGGGGGAACTGAGGAGGTCGTTGGAGAGAGGACTGAGGGTGGGGAACTGAGGAGGTAATTAGAGAGAGAGAGAGGACTGAGGGTGGGGGAACTGAGGAGGTAGTTAGAGAGAGAGAGGACTGAGGGTGGGGGAACTGAGGAGGTAGTTAGAGAGAGAGAGGACTGGGGTGGGGGAACTGAGGAGGTAGCTAGAGAGAGAGAGGACTGAGGGTGGGGGAACTAAGGAGGTCGTTGGAGAGAGAGAGGACTGAGGGTGGGGAACTGAGCAGGTCGTTGGAGAGAGAGAGGACTGAGGGTGGGGAACTGAGGAGGTCGTTGGAGAGAGAGGACTGAGGGTAGGTGAAATGAGGAGTTATCTAGAGAGAGAGAGGACTGAGGGTGGGTGAACTGAGGAGGTAGCTAGAGAGAGAGAGGACTGAGGGTGGGGGAACTGAGGAGGTCGTTGGAGAGAGGACTGAGGGTGGGGGAACTGGGGAGGTCGTTGGAAAGAGGACTGAGGGTGGGGAACTGAGGAGGTAGTTGGAGAGAGAGAGGACTGAGGGTGGGGAACTGAGGAGGTAGTTGGAGATAGAGAGGACTGAGGGTGGGGGAACTGAGGAGGTAATTGGAGAGAGAGAGGACTGAGGGTGAGGGAACTGAGGAGGTCATTGGAGAGAGAGAGGACTGAGGGTGGGGGAACTGAGGAGGTAGCTAGAGAGAGAGGACTGAGGGTGGGGGAACTGAGGAGGTCGTTGGAGAGAGGACTGAGGGTGGGGGAACTGAGGAGGTAGTTAGAGAGAGAGAGGACTGAGGGTGGGGGAACTGAGGAGGTAATTAGAGAGAGAGAGAGGACTGAGGGTGGGGGAACTGAGGAGGTCGTTGGAGAGAGGACTGAGGGTGGGGGAACTGAGGAGGTAATTAGAGAGAGAGAGAGGACTGAGGGTGGGGGAACTGAGGAGGTAGTTAGAGAGAGAGAGGACTGAGGGTGGGGGAACTGAGGAGGTAGTTAGAGAGAGAGAGGACTGGGGGTGGGGAACTGAGGAGGTAGCTAGAGAGAGAGAGGACTGAGGGTGGGGGAACTAAGGAGGTCGTTGAGAGAGAGAGGACTGAGGGTGGGGGAACTGAGGAGGTAGTTGAGAAGAGAGAGGACTGAGGGTGGGGGAACTGAAGAGGTCGTTGGAGAGAGAGAGGACTGAGGGTGGGGGAACTGAGGAGGTCGTTGGAGAGAGAGAGGACTGAGGGTGGGGGAACTGAGGAGGTCGTTGGAGGGAGAGAGTACTGAGGGTGGGGGAACTGAGCAGGTCGTTGGAGAGAGAGAGGCCTGAGGGTGGGGGAACTGAGGAGGTCATAGGAGAGAGGACTGAGGGTGGGGAACTGAGGAGGTCGTTGGAGAGAGGACTGAGGGTGGGTGAACTGAGGAGGTAGCTAGAGAGAGAGGACTGAGGGTGGGGAACTGAGGAGGTCGTTGGAGAGAGGACTGAGGGTGGGGGAACTGAGGAGGTAGTTAGAGAGAGAGAGGACTGAGGGTGGGGGAACTGAGGAGGTAATTAGAGAGAGAGAGAGGACTGAGGGTGGGGGAACTGAGGAGGTAGTTAGAGAGAGAGAGGACTGAGGGTGGGGGAACTGAGGAGGTAGCTAGAGAGAGAGAGGACTGAGGGTGGGGAACTGAAGAGGTCGTTGGAGAGAGAGAGTACTGAGGGTGGGGGAACTGAGCAGGTCGTTGGAGAGAGAGAGGACTGAGGGTGGGGGAACTGAGGAGGTCGTTGGAGAGAGGACTGAGGGTAGGTGAACTGAGGAGTTATCTAGAGAGAGAGAGGACTGAGGGTGGGTGAACTGAGGAGGTAGCTAGAGAGAGAGAGGACTGAGGGTGGGGGAACTGAGGAGGTCGTTGGAGAGAGGACTGTGGGTGGGGGAACTGAGGAGGTAGTTGGAGAGAGAGAGGACTGAGGGTGGGGGAACTGAGGAGGTAGTTGGAGATAGAGAGGACTGAGGGTGGGGGAACTGAGGAGGTAGTTGGAGAGAGAGAGGACTGAGGGTGGGGGAACTGAGGAGGTAGTTGGAGATAGAGAGGACTGAGGGTGGGGGAACTGAGGAGGTAGTTGGAGAGAGAGAGGACTGAGGGTGAGGGAACTGAGGAGGTCGTTGGAGAGAGAGGGACTGAGGGTGGGGGAACTGAGGAGGTAGCTAGAGAGAGAGAGGACTGAGGGTGGGGGAACTGAGGAGGTAGTTGGAGAGAGGACTGAGGGTGGGGAACTGAGGAGGTAGTTAGAGAGAGAGAGGACTGAGGGTGGGGAACTGAGGAGGTAGTTAGAGAGAGAGGACTGAGGGTGGGGAACTGAGGAGGTAATTAGAGAGAGAGAGAGGACTGAGGGGGTGGGGGAACTGAGGAGGTAGTTAGAGAGAGAGAGGACTGAGGGTGGGGGAACTGAGGAGGTAGCTAGAGAGAGAGAGGACTGAGGGTGGGGGAACTGAAGAGGTCGTTGGAGAGAGAGAGGACTGAGGGTGGGGAACTGAGGAGGTCGTTGGAGGGAGAGAGTACTGAGGGTGGGGGAACTGAGCAGGTCGTTGGAGAGAGAGAGGACTGAGGGTGGGGGAACTGAGGAGGTAGTTGAGAAGAGAGAGGACTGAGGGTGGGGGAACTGAGGAGGTCGTTGGAAAGAGGACTGTGGGTGGGGGAACTGAGGAGGTCGTTGGAGAGAGAGAGTACTGAGGGTGGGGGAACTGAGCAGGTCGTTGGAGAGAGAGAGGACTGAGGGTGGGGGAACTGAGGAGGTCGTTGGAGAGAGGACTGAGGGTGGGTGAACTAAGTAGTTATCTAGAGAGAGAGAGGACTGAGGGTGGGTGAACTGAGGAAGTAGCTAGAGAGAGAGAGGACTGAGGGTGGGGGAACTGAGGAGGTCGTTGGAGAGAGGACTGAGGGTGGGGGAACTGAGGAGGTCGTTGGAAAGAGGACTGAGGGTGGGGGAACTGAGGAGGTAGTTGGAGAGAGAGAGGACTGAGGGTGGGGGAGCTGAGGAGGTAGTTGGAGAGAGAGAGGACTGAGGGTGGGGGAACTGAGGAGGTCGTTGGAGAGAGAGAGGACTGAGGGTGGGGGAACTGAGGAGGTCGTTGGAGAGAGAGAGGACTGAGGGTGGGGAACTGAGGAGGTCGTTGGAGAGAGTACTGAGGGTGGGGGGAACTGAGGAGGTCGTTGGAGAGAGGACTGAGGGTGGGGAACTGAGGAGGTCGTTGGAAAGAGGACTGAGGGTGGGGAACTGAAGAGGTCATTGGAGAGAGAGAGGACTGAGGGTGGGGGAACTGAGGAGGTCGTTGGAGAGAGAGAGGACTGAGGGTGGGGGAACTGAGGAGGTCGTTGGAGAGAGAGAGTACTGAGGCTGGGGGAACTGAGCAGGTCGTTGGAGAGAGAGAGGACTGAGGGTGGGGGAACTGATGAGGTCGTTGGAGAGAGGACTGAGGGTGGGGAACTGAGGAGGTCGTTGGAAAGAGGACTGAGGGTGGGGAACTGAGGAGGTAGTTGGAGAGAGAGAGGACTGAGGGTGGGGGAACTGGGGAGGTAGTTGGAGAGAGAGAGGACTGAGGGTGGGGGAACTGAGGAGGTCGTTGGAGAGAGAGAGTACTGAGGCTGGGGAACTGAGCAGGTCGTTGGAGAGAGAGGACTGAGGGTGGGGGAACTGATGAGGTCGTTGGAGAGAGGACTGAGGGTGGGGGAACTGAGGAGGTCGTTGGAAAGAGGACTGAGGGTGGGGAACTGAGCAGGTCGTTGAGAGAGAGAGGACTGAGGGTGGGGGAACTGATGAGGTCGTTGGAGAGAGGACTGAGGGTGGGGGAACTGAGGAGGTCGTTGGAAAGAGGACTGAGGGTGGGGAACTGAGGAGGTAGTTGGAGAGAGAGGACTGAGGGTGGGGAACTGGGGAGGTAGTTGGAGAGCGAGAGGACTGAGGGTGGGGGAACTGAGGAGGTCGTTGGAGAGAGGACTGAGGGTGGGGGAACTGAGGAGGTCGTTGGAAAGAGGACTGAGGGTGGGGGAACTGAGGAGGTAGTTGGAGAGAGAGAGGACTGAGGGTGGGGAACTGGGAGGTAGTTGGAGAGAGAGAGGACTGAGGGTGGGGGAACTAAGGAGGTCGTTGGAAAGAGGGAGGACTACGGGTGGGGGAACTGAGGAGGTAGTTGGAGAAAGAGAGGACTGAGGGTGGGGGAACTGAGGAGGTAGTTGGAGAGAGAGAGGACTGAGGGTGGGGAACTGAGGAGGTAGTTGGAGAGAGAGAGGACTGAGGGTGAGGGAACTGAGGAGGTCGTTGGAGAGAGGGGACTGAGGGTGGGGAACTGAGGAGGTAGCTAGAGAGAGAGAGGACTGAGGGTGGGGGAACTGAGGAGGTCGTTGGAGAGAGGACTGAGGGTGGGGAACTGAGGAGGTAGTTAGAGAGAGAGAGGACTGAGGGTGGGGGGAACTGAGGAGGTAGTTAGAGAGAGAGGACTGAGGGTGGGGGAACTGAGGAGGTAATTAGAGAGAGAGAGAGGACTGAGGGTGGGGAACTGAGGAGGTAGTTGGAGAGAGAGAGGACTGAGGGTGGGGAACTGAGGAGGTAGCTAGAGAGAGAGAGGACTGAGGGTGGGGGAACTGAAGAGGTCGTTGGAGAGAGAGAGGACTGAGGGTGGGGGAACTGAGGAGGTCGTTGGAGGGAGAGAGTACTGAGGGTGGGGGAACTGAGCAGGTCGTTGGGAGAGAGAGGACTGAGGGGGGGGAACTGAGGAGGTAGTTGAGAAGAGAGAGGACTGAGGGTGGGGGAACTGAGGAGGTCGTTGGAAAGAGGACTGTGGGTGGGGAACTGAGGAGGTCGTTGGAGAGAGAGAGTACTGAGGGTGGGGGAACTGAGCAGGTCGTTGGAGAGAGAGAGGACTGAGGGTGGGGGAACTGAGGAGGTCGTTGGAGAGAGGACTGAGGGTGGGTGAACTAAGTAGTTATCTAGAGAGAGAGAGGACTGAGGGTGGGTGAACTGAGGAAGTAGCTAGAGAGAGAGAGGACTGAGGGTGGGGGAACTGAGGAGGTCGTTGGAGAGAGGACTGAGGGTGGGGGAACTGAGGAGGTCGTTGGAAAGAGGACTGAGGGTGGGGGAACTGAGGAGGTAGTTGGGAGAGAGAGGACTGAGGGTGGGGAGCTGAGGAGGTAGTTGGAGAGAGAGGACTGAGGGTGGGGGAACTGAGGAGGTCGTTGGAGAGAGAGAGGACTGAGGGTGGGGGAACTGAGGAGGTAGTTGGAGATAGAGAGGACTGAGGGTGGGGGAACTGAGGAGGTAGTTGGAGAGAGAGAGGACTGAGGGTGAGGGAACTGAGGAGGTCGTTGGAGAGAGAGGGGACTGAGGGTGGGGGAACTGAGGAGGTAGCTAGAGAGAGAGAGGACTGAGGGTGGGGGAACTGAGGAGGTCGTTGGAGAGAGGACTGAGGGTGGGGAACTGAGGAGGTAGTTAGAGAGAGAGAGGACTGAGGGTGGGGAACTGAGGAGGTAGTTAGAGAGAGAGGACTGAGGTGGGGAACTGAGGAGGTAATTAGAGAGAGAGAGGACTGAGGGTGGGGGAACTGAGGAGGTAGTTAGAGAGAGAGAGGACTGAGGGTGGGGGAACTGAGGAGGTAGCTAGAGAGAGAGAGGACTGAGGGTGGGGGAACTGAAGAGGTCGTTGGAGAGAGAGAGGACTGAGGGTGGGGGAACTGAGGAGGTCGTTGGAGGGAGAGAGTACTGAGGGTGGGGGAACTGAGCAGGTCGTTGGAGAGAGAGAGGACTGAGGGTGGGGGAACTGAGGAGGTAGTTGAGAAGAGAGAGGACTGAGGGTGGGGGAACTGAGGAGGTCGTTGGAAAGAGGACTGTGGGTGGGGAACTGAGGAGGTCGTTGGAGAGAGAGAGTACTGAGGGTGGGGAACTGAGCAGGTCGTTGGAGAGAGAGGACTGAGGGTGGGGGAACTGAGGAGGTCGTTGGAGAGAGGACTGAGGGTGGGTGAACTAAGTAGTTATCTAGAGAGAGAGAGGACTGAGGGTGGGTGAACTGAGGAAGTAGCTAGAGAGAGAGAGGACTGAGGGTGGGGGAACTGAGGAGGTCGTTGGAGAGAGGACTGAGGGTGGGGGAACTGAGGAGGTCGTTGGAAAGAGAGGACTGAGGGTGGGGAACTGAGGAGGTAGTTGGAGAGAGAGAGGACTGAGGGTGGGGGAGCTGAGGAGGTAGTTGGAGAGAGAGAGGACTGAGGGTGGGGGAACTGAGGAGGTCGTTGGAGAGAGAGAGTACTGAGGGTGGGGGAACTGAGCAGGTCGTTGGAGAGAGAGAGGACTGAGGGTGGGGGAACTGAGGAGGTCGTTGGAGAGAGGACTGAGGGTGGGTGAACTAAGTAGTTATCTAGAGAGAGAGAGGACTGAGGGTGGGTGAACTGAGGAAGTAGCTAGAGAGAGAGAGGACTGAGGGTGGGGGAACTGAGGAGGTCGTTGGAGAGAGGACTGAGGGTGGGGGAACTGAGGAGGTCGTTGGAAAGAGGACTGAGGGTGGGGGAACTGAGGAGGTAGTTGGAGAGAGAGAGGACTGAGGGTGGGGGAGCTGAGGAGGTAGTTGGAGAGAGAGAGGACTGAGGGTGGGGAACTGAGGAGGTCGTTGGAGAGAGAGAGGACTGAGGGTGGGGAACTGAGGAGGTCGTTGGAGAGAGAGGACTGAGGGTGGGGAACTGAGGAGGTAATTAGAGAGAGAGAGAGGACTGAGGGTGGGGGAACTGAGGAGGTAGTTAGAGAGAGAGAGGACTGAGGGTGGGGGAACTGAGGAGGTAGTTAGAGAGAGAGAGGACTGGGGGTGGGGGAACTGAGGAGGTAGCTAGAGAGAGAGAGGACTGAGGGTGGGGGAACTAAGGAGGTCGTTGGAGAGAGAGAGAGGACTGAGGGTGGGGGAACTGAGCAGGTCGTTGGAGAGAGAGAGGACTGAGGGTGGGGGAACTGAGGAGGTCGTTGGAGAGAGGACTGAGGGTAGGTGAAATGAGGAGTTATCTAGAGAGAGAGAGGACTGAGGGTGGGTGAACTGAGGAGGTAGCTAGAGAGAGAGAGGACTGAGGGTGGGGGAACTGAGGAGGTCGTTGGAGAGAGGACTGAGGGTGGGGGAACTGGGGAGGTCGTTGGAAAGAGGACTGAGGGTGGGGGAACTGAGGAGGTAGTTGGAGAGAGAGAGGACTGAGGGTGGGGGAACTGAGGAGGTAGTTGGAGATAGAGAGGACTGAGGGTGGGGGAACTGAGGAGGTAATTGGAGAGAGAGAGGACTGAGGGTGAGGGAACTGAGGAGGTCATTGGAGAGAGAGAGGACTGAGGGTGGGGGAACTGAGGAGGTAGCTAGAGAGAGAGGACTGAGGGTGGGGGAACTGAGGAGGTCGTTGGAGAGAGGACTGAGGGTGGGGGAACTGAGGAGGTAGTTAGAGAGAGAGAGGACTGAGGGTGGGGGAACTGAGGAGGTAATTAGAGAGAGAGAGAGGACTGAGGGTGGGGGAACTGAGGAGGTCGTTGGAGAGAGGACTGAGGGTGGGGGAACTGAGGAGGTAATTAGAGAGAGAGAGAGGACTGAGGGTGGGGGAACTGAGGAGGTAGTTAGAGAGAGAGAGGACTGAGGGTGGGGGAACTGAGGAGGTAGTTAGAGAGAGAGAGGACTGGGGGTGGGGGGAACTGAGGAGGTAGCTAGAGAGAGAGAGGACTGAGGGTGGGGGAACTAAGGAGGTCGTTGGAGAGAGAGAGGACTGAGGGTGGGGGGAACTGAGGAGGTAGTTGAGAAGAGAGAGGACTGAGGGTGGGGGGAACTGAAGAGGTCGTTGAGAGAGAGAGGACTGAGGGTGGGGAACTGAGGAGGTCGTTGGAGAGAGAGAGGACTGAGGGTGGGGGAACTGAGGAGGTCGTTGGAGGGAGAGAGTACTGAGGGTGGGGGAACTGAGCAGGTCGTTGGAGAGAGAGAGGCCTGAGGGTGGGGAACTGAGGAGGTCATAGGAGAGAGGACTGAGGGTGGGGGAACTGAGGAGGTCGTTGGAGAGAGGACTGAGGGTGGGTGAACTGAGGAGGTAGCTAGAGAGAGAGGACTGAGGGTGGGGGAACTGGAGGAGGTCGTTGGAGAGAGGACTGAGGGTGGGGGAACTGAGGAGGTAGTTAGAGAGAGAGAGGACTGAGGGTGGGGAACTGAGGAGGTAATTAGAGAGAGAGAGGACTGAGGGTGGGGGAACTGAGGAGGTAGTTAGAGAGAGAGAGGACTGAGGGTGGGGGAACTGAGGAGGTAGCTAGAGAGAGAGAGGACTGAGGGTGGGGGAACTGAAGAGGTCGTTGGAGAGAGAGAGTACTGAGGGTGGGGGAACTGAGCAGGTCGTTGGAGAGAGAGAGGACTGAGGGTGGGGAACTGAGGAGGTCGTTGGAGAGAGGACTGAGGGTAGGTGAACTGAGGAGTTATCTAGAGAGAGAGAGGACTGAGGGTGGGTGAACTGAGGAGGTAGCTAGAGAGAGAGGACTGAGGGTGGGGGAACTGAGGAGGTCGTTGGAGAGAGGACTGTGGGTGGGGGAACTGAGGAGGTAGTTGGAGAGAGAGAGGACTGAGGGTGGGGGGAACTGAGGAGGTAGTTGGAGATAGAGAGGACTGAGGGTGGGGGAACTGAGGAGGTAGTTGGAGAGAGAGAGGACTGAGGGTGGGGGAACTGAGGAGGTAGTTGGAGATAGAGAGGACTGAGGGTGGGGGAACTGAGGAGGTAGTTGGAGAGAGAGAGGACTGAGGGTGAGGGAACTGAGGAGGTCGTTGGAGAGAGAGGGGACTGAGGGTGGGGGAACTGAGGAGGTAGCTAGAGAGAGAGAGGACTGAGGGTGGGGGAACTGAGGAGGTAGTTGGAGAGAGGACTGAGGGTGGGGAACTGAGGAGGTAGTTAGAGAGAGAGAGGACTGAGGGTGGGGGAACTGAGGAGGTAGTTAGAGAGAGAGGACTGAGGGTGGGGGAACTGAGGAGGTAATTAGAGAGAGAGAGAGGACTGAGGGTGGGGGAACTGAGGAGGTAGTTAGAGAGAGAGAGGACTGAGGGTGGGGGAACTGAGGAGGTAGCTAGAGAGAGAGAGGACTGAGGGTGGGGGAACTGAAGAGGTCGTTGGAGAGAGAGAGGACTGAGGGTGGGGGAACTGAGGAGGTCGTTGGAGGGAGAGAGTACTGAGGGTGGGGGAACTGAGCAGGTCGTTGGAGAGAGAGAGGACTGAGGGTGGGGGAACTGAGGAGGTAGTTGAGAAGAGAGAGGACTGAGGGTGGGGGAACTGAGGAGGTCGTTGGAAAGAGGACTGTGGGTGGGGGAACTGAGGAGGTCGTTGGAGAGAGAGAGTACTGAGGGTGGGGAACTGAGCAGGTCGTTGGAGAGAGAGAGGACTGAGGGTGGGGAACTGAGGAGGTCGTTGGAGAGAGGACTGAGGGTGGGTGAACTAAGTAGTTATCTAGAGAGAGAGAGGACTGAGGGTGGGTGAACTGAGGAAGTAGCTAGAGAGAGAGAGGACTGAGGGTGGGGAACTGAGGAGGTCGTTGGAGAGAGGACTGAGGGTGGGGGAACTGAGGAGGTCGTTGGAAAGAGGACTGAGGGTGGGGGGAACTGAGGAGGTAGTTGGGAGAGAGAGGACTGAGGGTGGGGGAGCTGAGGAGGTAGTTGGAGAGAGAGAGGACTGAGGGTGGGGGAACTGAGGAGGTCGTTGGAGAGAGAGGACTGTGGGGGTGGGGGAACTGAGGAGGTGGGGGTTGAGAGAGAGAGGACTGAGGGTGGGGGGGAACTGAGGAGGTCGTTGGAGAGAGTACTGAGGGTGGGGGAACTGAGGAGGTCGTTGAGAGAGAGGACTGAGGGTGGGGAACTGAGGAGGTCGTTGGAAAGAGGACTGAGGGTGGGGGAACTGAAGAGGTCGTTGGAGAGAGAGAGACTGAGGGTGGGGGAACTGAGGAGGTCGTTGGAGAGAGAGAGAGGACTGAGGGTGGGGGAACTGAGGAGGTCGTTGAGAGAGAGAGGACTGAGGCTGGGGGAACTGAGGAGGTCGTTGGAGAGGAGAGAGGACTGAGGGTGGGGGAACTGATGAGGTCGTTGGAGAGAGGACTGAGGGTGGGGGAACTGAGGAGGTCGTTGGAAAGAGGACTGAGGGTGGGGGAACTGAGGAGGTAGTTGGAGAGAGAGAGGACTGAGGGTGGGGGAACTGGGGAGGTAGTTGAGAGAGGACTGAGGGTGGGGGAACTGAGGAGGTCGTTGGAGAGAGAGAGGACTGAGGCTGGGGGAACTGAGCAGGTCGTTGGAGAGAGAGAGGACTGAGGGTGGGGGAACTGATGAGGTCGTTGGAGAGAGGACTGAGGGTGGGGGAACTGAGGAGGTCGTTGGAAAGAGGACTGAGGGTGGGGGAACTGAGGTAGTTGGAGAGAGAGGACTGAGGTCGTTGAGAGTTGGAGAGAGGACTGAGGGTGGGGGAACTGATGAGGTCGTTGGGAGAGAGGACTGAGGGTGGGGGAACTGAGGAGGTTGTTGAGAAAGAGACTGAGGGTGGGGAACTGAGGAGGTAGTGAGGGTGGGGGAAGAGGAGGTCGTTGGAGAGGACTGAGGGTGGGGGAACTGGGGAGGTAGTTGGAGAGGGAGAGGGGACTGGGAGGGTGGGGGAACTGAGGAGGTCGTTGGAGAGAGGACTGAGGGTGGGGGAACTGAGGAGGTCGTTGGAAAGAGGACTGAGGGTGGGGAACTGAGGAGGTAGTTGGAGAGAGAGAGGACTGAGGGTGGGGAACTGAGGAGGTAGTTGGAGAGAGAGAGGACTGAGGGTGGGGAACTGAGGAGGTCGTTGGAGAGAGGAGGACTGAGGGTGGGGGAACTGAGGAGGTAGTTGGAGAAAGAGAGGACTGAGGGTGGGGGAACTGAGGAGGTAGTTGAGAGAGAGGACTGAGGGAGGAACTGAGGGTGGGGAGGACTGAGGGTGGGGGAACTAGTTGGAGAGAGAGAGGACTGAGGGTGGGGGAACTGAGGAGGTCGTTGGAGAGAGAGGGGACTGAGGGTGGGGGAACTGAGGAGGTAGCCAGAGAGAGAGAGGACTGAGGGTGGGGAACTGAGGAGGTCGTTGGAGAGAGTGGGGGGAACTGAGGGTGGGGAACTGAGGAGGTAGTTAGAGAGAGAGAGGACTGAGGGTGGGGGGAACTGAGGAGGTAGTTAGAGAGAGAGGACTGAGGGTGGGGGAACTGAGGAGGTAATTAGAGAGAGAGAGAGGACTGAGGGAGGGGGGGAACTGAGGAGGTAGTTAGAGAGAGAGAGGACTGAGGGGGGGGAACTGAGGAGGTGAGCGAGAGAGAGAGAGGACTGAGGTGGGGGGAACTGAAGAGGACTGAGGGTGGGTGAACTGAGAGAGAGAGAGGACTGAGGGTGGGGAAACTGAGGAGGTAGTTGAGAGAGGGAGGGTGGGGGAGAGGAGGTACTGAGGGTGAGGGGGAACTGAGAGGTAGTTGGAGAGAGAGAGGACTGAGGGTGGGGGAACTGAGGAGGTAGTTGAGAAGAGAGAGGACTGAGGGTGGGGGAACTGAGGAGGTCGTTGGAAAGAGGACTGAGGGGTGGGGAACTGAGGAGGTCAAGTTGGAGAGAGAGAGTACTGAGGGTGGGGAACTGAGCAGGTCTGAGAGAGAGAGGACTGAGGGTGGGGGAACTGAGGAGGTGGGTGTTGGAGAGAGAGGGGACTGAGGGTGGGTGAACTAAGGAGTTATCTAGAGAGAGAGAGGACTGAGGTGGGTGGAGGAGGTCGTTGAACTGAGAACTGAAGTAGCTGAGAGAGAGAGGACTGAGGGTGGGGGAACTGAGGAGGTCGTTGGAGAGAGGACTGAGGGTGGGGAACTGAGGAGGTCGTTGGAAAGAGGACTGAGGGTGGGGAACTGAGGAGGTAGTTGAGAGAGAGAGGACTGAGGGTGGGGAACTGAGAGTTGAGGAGGACTGAGGGGTGGGGAACTGGAGAGAGAGAGGACTGAGGGTGGGGGAACTGAGGAGGTCGTTGGAGAGAGAGAGGACTGAGGGTGGGGGAAACTGGAGGAGGTAGTTGGAGATAGAGAGGACTGAGGGTGGGGGAACTGAGGAGGTAGTTGGAGGAGAGGGGAACTGAGTGAGGTAGCTGGAGAGAGGAACTGAGGGGTGGGGGGAACTGAGGTCGTTGGAGAGAGAGGGACTGAGGGTGGGTGGGGAACTGAGGAGGTAGTTGGAGAGAGAGAGGACTGAGGGTGGGGGAACTGAGGAGGGGTTGAGAGAGAGGACTGAGGGTGGGGAACTGAGGAGGTAGTTAGAGAGAGGAGAGGGACTGAGAGAAGAGAGAGGGTGGGGGAACTGAGGAGGTAGTGGGAGAGAGGACTGAGGGTGGGGGAACTGAGGAGGTAATTAGAGAGAGAGAGAGGACTGAGGGTGGGGGAACTGAGGAGGACTGAGGGTGGGGGAAGGAGGTAGTTGGAGAGAGGGGACTGAGGGGGGAACTGAGGAGGTAGTTAGAGAGAGAGAGGACTGAGGGGGGGGAACTGAGGAGGTAGTTGAGAGAGAGAGGACTGAGGGTGGGGAACTGAGGAGGTCGTTGGAGGAAAGGACTGAGAGTGGGGAACTGAGGGAGGACTGAGGGGGAACTGAGCAGGTCGTTGGAGAGAGAGAGGACTGAGGGTGGGGGGAACTGAGGAGGCAGTTGAGAAGAGAGAGGACTGAGGGTGGGGAACTGAGGAGGTTGTTGAGAAAGAGGACTGAGGTGGGGGAACTGAGGAGTTGGAGAGAGAGAGACTGAGGGTGGGGAACTGAGGAGGTCGTTGGAGAGAGAGAGGACTGAGGGTGGGGAACTGAGGAGGCGTTGGAGAGAGGACTGAGGGGTGGGTGGGTGAACTGAGGAGGGTTGAAAGAACTGAGTTATTAGAGAGAGAGAGGACTGAGGGTGGGGGAACTGAGGAAGTAGCTAGAGAGAGAGAGGACTGAGGGTGGGGGAACTGAGGAGGAAGTTGAGAGAGAGGACTGAGGGTGGGGGGAACTGAGGGTGGAGGAGGTCGTTGAGAAAGAGGACTGAGGGTGGGGAACTGAGGAGGTAGTTGGGAGAGAGAGGAACTGGAGGGTGGGGGGACTGGAGGAGGTAGTTGGAGGAGAGAGAGGACTGAGGGTGGGGGAACTGAGGAGGTCGTTGGAGGGAGGACTGAGGGTGGGGAAACTGAGGAGGTAGTTGGAGGGTGGGGGAACTGAGCAGGTCGTTGGAGAGAGAGAGGACTGAGGGTGGGGGAACTGAGGAGGTCGTTGGAGAGAGTGGACTGAGGGTGGGTGAACCAAGGAGTTATCTAGAGAGAGAGAGGACTGAGGGGTGGGGTGAACTGAGGAAGTAGCTAGAGAGAGAGAGGACTGAGGGTGGGGAACTGAGGAGGTCGTTGGAGAGAGGACTGAGGGTGGGGGAACTGAGGAGGTCGTTGGAAAGAGGACTGGAGGAGAGGGTGGGGGAACTGAGGAGGTAGTTGGGAGAGAGAGGACTGAGGGTGGGGGAACTGAGGAGGTAGTCTGGAGAGAGAGAGGACTGAGGGTGGGGAACTGAGGAGGTCGTTGGAGAGAGAGAGGACTGAGGGTGGGGGAACTGAGGAGGGTAGTGGGGTTGGAGATAGAGAGGACTGAGGGTGGGGGAACCGAGGAGTTGGGAGGTAGTGGGGGAGAGAGAGAGGACTGAGGGTGAAGGGGGAACTGAGGAGGTAGTTGGAGAGAGAGAGGACTGAGGGTGGGGGAACTGAGGAGGGTTGGAGAGAGGAGGACTGAGGGTGGGGAAACTGAGAGGTCACGCTGGAGAGAGAGAGGACTGAGGGTGGGGGAACTGAGAGAGGTCGTTGGAGAGAGGACTGAGGGTGGGGAGAACTGAGGGAGGTAGTTGAGAGAGAGAGGACTGAGGGTGGGGGAACTGAGGAGGTAGTTAGAGAGAGAGGACTGAGGGTGGGGGGAACTGAGGAGGTAATTGAGAGAGAGAGAGGACTGAGGGTGGGGGAACTGCTGAGGAGGTAGTTAGGAGAGAGAGAGGACTGAGGGTGGGGGAACTGAGGAGGTAGCTAGAGAGAGACTGAGGTGGAACTGAGGGTGGGGGGAGGACTGGAGGGTGGGGGAAACTCGTTGGAGAGAGAGAGGACTGAGGGTGGGGGAACTGAGGAGGTAGTTGGAGAGAGAGAGTACTGAGGGTGGGGGAACTGAGCAGGTGTTGGAGAGAGAGGACTGGAGGGTGGGGGAACTGAGGAGGTAGTTGAGAAGAGAGAGGACTGAGGTGGGGAACTGAGGAGGTCGTTGGAAGAGAGGACTGTGGGTGGGGGAACTGAGGAGGTCGTTGGAGAGAGAGAGGAGAGTGGGGAACTGAGGGTGGGGGAACTGAGCAGGTCGTTGGAGAGAGAGAGGACTGAGGGTGGGGAACTGAGGAGGTCCGTTGGAGAGAGAGGACTGAGGGTGGGTGAACTAAGTAGTTATCTAGAGAGAGAGAGGACGTTGAGGGTGGGTGAACTGAGGGGAGGCTAGTTGGAGAGAGCTGGGGAACTGAGAGAGAGAGGACTGAGGGTGGGGGAACTGAGGAGGAGGTCTGGAGTTGGAGAGAGGACTGAGGGTGGGGAACTGAGGAGGTCGTTGGAAGAGAGGACTGAGGGTGGGGGAACTGAGGAGGTAGTTGGAGAGAGAGAGGACTGAGGGTGGGGAGCTGAGGAGGTAGCTGGAGAGAGAGGACTGAGGGTGGGGAACTGAGGAGGTAGTTGGAGAGAGAGAGGACTGAGGGTGGGGGAACTGAGGAGGTCGTTGGAGAGAGAGGACTGAGGGGGGGAACTGAGGAGGTCGTTGGAGAGAGAGACTGAGGGTGGGGGAACTGAGGAGGTCGTTGGAGAGAGGACTGAGGGTGGGGAACTGAGAGAGGTCGTTGGAGAGAGGACTGAGGGTGGGGGAAACTGAAGAGGTCATTGGAGAGAGAGAGGGTGGGGGGAACTGGAAAGAGGGAGGAGGTCAGGAGGTTTGGAGGAGAGAGGACTGAGGGTGGGGGAACTGAGGAGGTCGTTGGAGAGAGAGAGTGACTGAGGCTGGGGAACTGAGGAGGTAGTTGAGTTGGAGAGGAGAGAGGAGAGGACTGAGGGTGGGGGAACTGAGGAGGTCGTTGGAGAGAGGACTGAGGGTGGGTGAACTGAGGAGTTATCTAGAGAGAGAGAGGACTGAGGGTGGGTGAACTGAGGAAGTAGCTATCTAGAGAGAGAGAGGACTGAGGGTGGGGGGAACTGAGGAAGTGTTGGAGAGAGGACTGAGGGTGGGGGAACTGAGGAGGTCGTTGGAAAGAGGACTGAGGGTGGGGGAACTGAGGAGGTAGTTGAGAGAGAGAGAGGACTGAGGGTGGGGAACTGGGGAGGTAGTTGGAGAGAGAGAGGACTGAGGGTGGGGAACTAAGGAGGTCGTTGGAAAGAGGGAGGAACTACGGGTGAGGGGAACTGAGGAGAGTAGTTGGAGAAAGAGAGGACTGAGGGTGGGGGAACTGAGGAGGTAGTTGGAGGTCGTTGGAGAGAGAGGACTGAGGGTGGGGAACTGAGGAGGTAGTTGAGAGAGAGAGGACTGAGGTGGGGAACTGGGGAAGTAGTTGGAGAGAGAGAGGACTGAGGGTGGGGGGAACTGAGGAGGTCAGGGGTTGGAAAGAGGAGACTGAGGGTGGGGGAACTGAGGAGGTTGTTGGAGAGAGAGAGGCCCGAAGGGTGGGGGAACTGAGGAGGTAGTTGAGAGAGAGGACTGAGGGTGGGGGGAACTGAGGAGGTCATGGAGAGAGGGAGGACTGAGGTGGGGGAACTGAGGAGGTCGCTGGAAGAGAAGACTGAGGGTGGGGAACTGAGGGAGAGAGGACTGAGGTTGGAAACTGGAGGGCCAGAGGAGAGAGGACTGAGGGTGGGGAACTGAAGAGGTCGTTGGAGAGAGAGAGGCCTGAGGGGGGGGTGGGGGAACTGGAGAAAGAGGACTGAGGTGGGGAACTGAGGAGGTTGGAGAGAGGACTGAGGACTGAGGGTGGGGAACTGAGGAGGTCGTTGGAGAGAGAGAGTACTGAGGTGGAGGAACTGAGGAGGTCGTTGGAGAGAGAGAGAACTGAGGGTGGGGTCGTTGGAGAGAGGACTGAGGGTGGGGGAACTGAGGAGGTCGTTGGAGAGAGAGGGACTGAGGGTGGGGGAACTGAGGTGGTCGTTGGAGAGAGGACTGAGGGTGGGGGAACTGAGGAGGTCGTTGGAGAGAGGACTGAGGGTGGGGAACTGAGGAGGTCGTTGGAAAGAGGACTGAGGGTGGGGGGAACTGAGGAGGTAGTTGGGAGAGAGAGGACTGAGGGTGGGGAACTGAGGAGGTAGTTGGAGAGAGAGAGGACTGAGGGTGGGGAACTGAGGAGGTAGTTGGAGAGAGGAGAGGGTGGGGGGGGACTGAGGGTGGGGAACTGAGGAGGTAGTTGGAGAGAGAGAGGACTGAGGGTGGGGAACTGAGGAGGTGTTGGAGGGAGAGAGAGAGGAAACTGAGAGGGTGAGAGAGGACTGAGGAGGTCGTTGAGAAGAGAGAGGACTGAGGGTGGGGAACTGAGGAGGTCGTTGGAGAGAGGACTGAGGGTGGGGGAACTGAGGTGGTCGTTGGAGAGAGACTGGTGGGGAACTGAGGAGGTCGTTGGAGAGAGGACTGAGGGTGAGGAGGTAGTTGGAGAGAGGGAGGACTGAGGGGTGGGGGAAGGGAGTTGGAGAGAGAGAGGACTGAGGGTGGGGGAACTGAGGAGGTCGTTGGAAAGAGGGAGGAGAGGACTGAGGGGTGGGGGGAAACTGAGGAGGTAGTTGGAGAGAGAGAGGACTGAGGGTGGGGGAATTGAGGAGGTAGTTGGAGAGAGAGAGGACTGAGGGTGGGGGAACTGAGGTCGTTGGAGAGAGGACTGAGGGTGGGGAACTGAGGAGGTCGTTGGAGAGAGGACTGAGGGTGGGGGTGAACTGGAGGAGGTAGCTGAGGAGGAGAGAGAGGACTGAGGGGGTGGGGTAACTGAGGAGGTAGTTGAGAGAGAGGACTGAGGGTGGGGGAACTGAGGAGGTAGTTGGAGAGAGAGAGAGGACTGAGGGTGGGGGGAAGACTGAGGAGGTGAGTTGGAGAGAGAGAGGACTGAGGGTGGGGGAACTGAGGAGGTCGTTGGAAAGAGGACTGAGGTGGGTGAACTAGAGTTATCTAGAGAGAGAGAGAACTGGAGGGGGTTGGAGAGAGGACTGAGGGTTGGAGAGAGAGAGGACTGAGGGTGGGGAAACTGAGTCGTTGGAGAGAGGACTGAGGCGGGGGGAAACTTAGAGAGAGAAGATTGAGGAGTTGAGAGAGGACTGAGGGGTAGGGAAACTGAGGAGGTAGCTAGAGAGAGAGAGGAGGAAACTGAGGGACTGAGGGGGGGAAACTGAGGAGGTAGTTGGGAGAGAGAGAGGACTGAGGGTGGGGAACTGAGGAGGTAGTTGGAGAGAGAGAGGACTGAGGGTGGGGGAACTGAGGAGGTAGTTGGAGAGAGAGGACTGAGGGTGGGGAAACTGAGGAGGTCGTTGAGGAGAGACTGAGGGTGGGGAACTGAGGAGGTCGTTGGAGAGAGGACTGAGGGTGGGGAACTGAGGAGGTCATGGAGAGAGGAGGACTGAGGGTGGAGGGAACTGAGGGGAGGTCGTTGGAGAGAGAGAGGACTGAGGGGTGGGGGAAACTGAGGAGGTATCTAGAGAGAGAGAGGACTGAGGGTGGGGGAACTGAGCAGGTCGTTGGAGAGAGAGAGAGGGTGGGGGACTGAGGGTGGGGGGAGGACTGAGGTGGGTGGAGGTCGTTGGAGAGAGGGACTGAGGGTGGGGGAACTGAGGTTCGTTGAGAGAGAGACTGAGGGACTAGTAGCCAGAGAGAGAGAGGACTGAGGGTGGGGAACTGAGGAGGTCGTTGGAGAGAGGACTGAGGGTGGGGGAACTGAGGGTGGGGAGGAGGACTGAGGTGGGGAAACTGAGGAGAGGTAGTTGGGAGAGAGAGGACTGAGGGTGGGGGAACTGAGGAGGTAGTTGGAGAGAGAGGACTGAGGGTGGGGAACTAAGGTCGTTGGAGAGAGAGAGGACTGAGGGTGGGGGAACTGAGGAGGTAGTTAGAGAGAGAGAGGACTGAGGGTGGGGGAACTAGAGAGAGAGAGTGACTGAGGTCTGAGGAGGTTGGAGGAGAGAGGACTGAGGGGGGGGGGAACTGAGGAGGTCGTTGGAAGAGAGGACTGAGGGTGGGGAACTGAAGAGGTAGTTGGAGAGAGAGGACTGAGGGTGGGGGAACTGAGGTGGTAGTTGGAGAGAGAGGACTGAGGGTGGGGGAACTGAGGAGTCGTTGGAGAGAGAGAGACTGAGGTGGGGGAACTGAGGAGGTAGTTGGAGATAGAGAGGACTGAGGGTGGGGGAACTGAGGAGGTAGTTGGAAAGAGAGAGAGGACTGAGGGTGGGGGAACTGAGGAGGTCGTTGGAAGTAGAGAGGACTGGGGAACTGAGGAGGCAGTTGAGAGAGAGGACTGGGGGAACTGAGGAGGTCGTTGAAGAGAGAGGAGGACTGGGGTGGGGGGAACTGAGGAGGTCGTTGGAGAGAGAGAGGACTGAGGGGGGAACTGAGGAGGTAGTTGGAGAGAGAGAGGACTGACTGGGTTGGGGAACTGAGGAGGAAGTTAGAGAGAGAGGAAACTGAGGGTGGGGGAACTGAGGAGGTAATTGGAGAGAGAGAGGACTGAGGTGGGGGAACTGGGGGTCGTTGGAGAGAGAGGACTGAGGGTAAAACTGAGAGGTCGTTGGAGAGAGGACTGAGGGTGGGGAACTGAGGAGGTAGCTAGAGAGAGAGAGGACTGAGGGTGGGGAACTGAGGAGGTGAGAAGAGGACGTTGAGGAGGAGAGAGAGAGGACTGAGGGTGGGGAACTGAGGAGGTCGTTGGAGAGAGAGAGGACTGAGGGTGGGGGAACTGAGGAGGTGTTGGAGAGAGGACTGAGGGTGGGGGAACTGAGGACGTTGAGAGAGAGGGACTGAGGGTGGGGAACTGGAGGAGGTAGTTGGAGAGAGAGGACTGAGGGTGGGGGAACTGAGGAGGTCGTTGGAGAAGAGGACTGGGGGGGGAACTGAGGAGGTCGTTGGAGAGGAGGACTGAGGGTGGGGAACTGAGGAGGTCGTTGGAGAGAGAGAGGACTGAGGGTGGGGGGAACTGAGGAGGTGAAGCTGAGGAGGTCGTTGAGAGAGAGGACTGAGGGTGGGGGAACTGGAGAGGAGGACTGAGGGTGGGGAACTGAGGAGAGAGAGGACTGAGGGTGGGGGAACTGAGGAAGTAGTTGGAGAGAGAGAGGACTGAGGGTGGGGGAACTGAGGAGGTCGTTGGAGAGAGGACTGGAGGGTGGGGGAACTGAGGAGGTCGTTGGAAAGAGGGACTGAGGGTGGGGGAACTGAGGAGGTAGTTGGAGAGAGAGAGGTGGGGACTGAGGAGGGGGAGAGAGGACTGAGGAGGAGTTGGAGAGAGAGAGGACTGAGGGTGGGGTGAGGGAGGTCGTTGGAAAGGGGAACTGAGGAGGAGGCTGTTGGAGAGAGAGAGGACTGAGGTGGGGTGGGGGGAACTGAGGAGGTAGTTGGAGAGAGAGAGGACTGAGGGTGGGGAACTGAGGGGGGAACTGAGGAGGTCGTTGGAGAGAGTTACTGAGGGTGGGGGAACTGAGGAGGTAGTTGAGAGAGAGAGGACTGAGGGTGGGGGAACTGAGGACTGAGGTGGGGTGAGGAGGCTGTTGGAAAGAGGACTGAGGGTGGGGGGAACTGAGGGAGGTCATTGAGAGAGAGAGGACTGAGGGTGGGGGAACTGAGGGAGGTCAGTTGGAGAGAGAGAGAGGACTGAGGGGTGAGGAGGCAACTAGAGAGGAGGAGACTGAGGGTTGAGGAAGAGAGAGTACTGAGGCTGGGGGAACTGAGCAGGTCGTTGGAGAGAGAGAGACTGAGGGTGGGGGAACTGAGGAGGTCGTTGGAGAGAGAGGACTGAGGGTGGGGTGAACTGAGGAGTTATCTAGAGAGAGAGAGGACTGAGGGTGGGGGAACTGAGGAGGAAGCAGAGAAGAGAGGACTGAGGGTGGGGGGAACTGAGGAGGTCGTTGGAGAGAGGACTGAGGGTGGGGGAACTGGGAGGAGGTCGTTGGAAAGAGGACTGAGGGTGGGGGAACTGAGAGAGAGAGGAGGTAGTTGGAGAGAGAGAGGACTGAGGGTGGGGAAACTGAGGAGGTAGTTGGAGAGAGAGAGACTGGAGGGTGGGGGAACTGGAGGAGGTGAGGTTGGAAGGAGAGAGGACTGAGGGTGGGGGAACTGAGGAGGTAGTTGGAGAGAGAGAGGACTGAGGGTGGGGGAACTGAGGTAGTTGGAGAGAGAGAGGACTGAGGGGGGGGGAGGACTGGAAAGAGGAGGACTAGCTGGGGGAACTGAGGAGGTCGTTGAGAGAGAGAGGACTGAGGGTGGGGAACTGGGGGAGGTCTGAGAGAAGACTGAGGGGGGGGGGAGTTGGAGAGAGAGAGACTGAGGGTGGGGGAACTGAGGAGGTCTAAGAGAGAGGGAGGACTGAGGGTGGGGGAACTGAGGAGGTTGTTGGAGAGAGAGAGGACTGAGGGTGGGGGGGAACTGAGGAGGTAGTTGGAGAGAGGACTGGGGTGGGGACTGAGGGTGGGGAACTGAGGGGTCGTTGGAGAGAGAGAGGACTGAGGGTGGGGGAACTGAGGAGGACTGAGGGTTGGAGAGGTTATCTAGGAAGAGGACTGAGGGTGGGGGGAACTGAGGAGGTCGAAGAGAGAGGACTGAGGGTGGGGAAGAGGACTGAAAGAGGGAGGGGGGAACTGAGGAGGTTGGAGGAAAGAGGAGAGGGTGGGGGGAGGGGAGGAAGGAGAGGGTGGGGAACTGAGGAGGAAGTTGGAGAGAGAGAGGACTGAGGGTGGGGGAACTGAGGAGGTAGTTGGAGAGAGAGAGGACTGAGGGTGGGGGAACTGAGGAGGTCGTTGGAGAGAGAGAGGGTGGGGGAACTGAGGAGGTCGTTGGAGAGAGGACTGAGGGTGGGGAACTGAGGAGGTTGTTGGAGAGAGAGGACTGAGGGTGGGGAACTGAGGAGGTCGTTGGAGAGAGAGGACTGAGGGAAACTGAAGAGGTCATTGGGGAACTGAGGGGAAACTGAGGAGGTCGTTGGAGAGAGAGAGGACTGAGGGTGGGGGAACTGAGGAGGTCGTTGGAGGACTGAGGGTGGGGGAACTGAGGAGGTCGTTGGAGAGAGGACTGAGGGTGGGGAACTGAGGAAAGAGGACTGAGGGTGGGGAACTGAGAGGAGTTGGGAGAGAGAGAGAGACTGAGGGTGGGGAGGAAGAAGAGAGGAGGACTAGGTGGGGGAACTGGGGCAGGCTGGAGAGAGGAGGACTGAGGGTGGGGGAAACTGAGGAGGTAGTTGGGAGAGGACTGAGGGTGGGGAACTGAGGAGGAAGGAGGGGGAACTGAGGGTGGGGAAGTTGGAGAGAGAGAGGACTGAGGGTGGGGGAACTGAGGAGGTGTTGGAGGTAAGAGAGGACTGAGGGTGGGGGACTGTGAGGAGGAGGAGGTAGTCGTTGGAGAGAGGACTGAGGGTGGGGGAACTGAGGGAGGTCAGTTGGAGAGAGAGAGAGGACTGAGGGTGGGGGAACTAGGAGGAGGTTGGAGAGAGGAGGACTGAGGTGGGGGGAACTGGGGAAGTAGTTGGAGAGAAGAGGACTGAGGGTGGGGAACTGAGGAGGTAGTTAGAGAGAGGACTGAGGGGGGTGGGGAACTGAGGAGGTAGTTGGAGAGAGAGAGGACTGAGGGTGGGGGGAGGTTGGAGAGAGAGAGGTGAGGGTGGGGAACTGGAGAGGGAGGACTGAGGGTGGGGAACTGAGGAGGTTGTTGGAGAGAGAGAGGACTGAGGGTGGGGGAACTGAGGAGGTAGTTGGAGAGAGAGAGGACTGAGGGTGGGGGGAACTGAGGAGGTCGTTGAGAGAGGGAGGACTGAGGGTGGGGAACTGAGGAGGTCGTTGGAGAGAGGACTGAGGGTGGGTGAACTGAGGAGGTCGTTGGAGAGAGAGGACTGAGGGTGGGGGAAACTGAGGAGGTAGTTGGAGAGAGAGAGGACTGAGGGTGGGGAACTGAGGAGAGGTAGTTGGAGGAGAGAGAGAGAGGACTGAGGGTGGGGGAACTGAGGAGGTCATGGTTGGAGAGTAGAGGGTGGAGGACTGAGGAGGGTGGGGGAACTGAGGAGGTCGTTGGAGGAGAGAAGAGGACTGAGGGTGGGGGAACTGAGGAGGTAGTTGAGAGAGAGAGGACTGAGGGTGGGGAAAACTGAGGAGGTAGGGTTAGAGAGAGAGAGGACTGGGGGTGGGGGAACTGAGGAGGTAGCTAGAGAGAGAGAGGACTGAGGGTGGGGGAACTGAGGAGGTAGTTGGAGAGGTCAGAGAGAGGACTGAGGGGTGGGGGAACTGAGGGAGGAGGAGGTGAGGGGTTGAGGAGGGGAAAGGAGAGAGAGAGGACTGAGGGTGGGGTAACTGAAGAGGTCGTTGGAGAGAGAGAGGACTGAGGGTGGGGAGACTGAGGAGGTAGGGTTGGAGAGAGAGAGGACTGAGGGTGGGGGAACTGAGGAGGTTGAGGGAGAGAGACTGAGGGTGGGGAACTGAGGGAGGTAGTTAGGAGAGAGAGAGGACTGAGGGTGGGGGGAACTGAGGAGGAAGTTGGAAGAGAGAGAGGACTGAGGGTGGGGAACTGAGGAGGTAGTTGGAGAGAGAAGAGGACTGAGAGGGTGGGGGAACTGAGGAGGTAGTTGGAGAGAGGACTGAGGGGTGGGGGAAACTGGGAGGGTTGAGAGAGAGAGGACTGAGGGTGGGGAACTGAAAGTTGGAGAGAGAGAGGACTGAGGGGTGGGGGAACTGAGGAGGTCGTTGGAAAGAGGGAGGACTGAGGGTGGGGGAACTGAGGAGGTAGTTGGAGAGAGAGAGGACTGAGGGTGGGGAACTGAGGAGGTAGTTGAGAGAGAGAGAGGACTGAGGTGGGGACTGAGGAGTTAAGAGAAAGAGGACTGTAGGGGAACTGAGGAGGTAGCTGGAGAGAGAGAGACTGAGGGTGGGGAAACTAGGGACTGGGAGAGAGAGGTGTGGGGAACTGAGGAGGTCGGAGAGAGGTCGTTGGAGAGAGAGAGGACTGAGGGTGGGGGAACTGGAGGTCGTTGAGAGAGGACTGAGGGGTGGGGAACTGAAGAGGTCAGAGAGAGGACTGAGGGTGGGGAACTGAGGGAGGTCGTTGGAGAAGAGGACTGAGGGTGGGGAAACTGAGGAGTTAGTTGGAGAGAGAGAGGACTGAGGTTGGGGAACTACAGGAACTTGAGAGAGAGAGGACTGAGGGTGGGGGAACTGAGAGTTGGAGAGAGAGAGGACTGAGGGTGGGGGAACTGAGGAGGTTGTTGAGAGAGAGAGGACTGAGGGGTGGGGAACTGAGGAGGTAGAGAGCTGGAGACTTGAGGGTGGGGAAAGAGGAGGTCGTTGGAGAGAGGTGAGGGTGGGGAACCGAGGAGGTCGTTGGAAAGAGGACTGAGGGTGGGGGAACTGAAGAGGTTGGAGGACTGAGGGTGGGGAACTGGGGAGGTAGGTTGGAGAGAGGACTGAGGACTGAGGGTGGGGGGAACTGAGGTGGGGAGGGAGTTGGAAAGAGAGAGGGACTGAGGGTGGGGAAACTGAGGAGGTAGTTGGAGAGAGGACTGAGGTGGGGAACTGGAGAGAGAGAGGACTGAGGTGTGGGGGAACCTAAGTAGGTTGGCCAGAGGACTGAGGGTAGTTGGAGGAGAGAGAGGACTGAGGGGTGGGGGAACTGAGGTAGGATCAGGGGGGAGGACTGAGGGTTGGAGAGAGAGAGGACTGAGTGTGGGGAACTGGGGAGGTAGTTGAGAGAGAGGACTGAGGGTGGGGGGGAACCGAGGAGGTCGTTGGAAAGAGGGAGGACTGAGGGTGGGGGGAACTGAGGAGGTTGTTGGAGAGAGAGAGGACTGAGGGTGGGGAACTGAGGAGGTCGTTGGAGAGAGAGTGAGGGAGGACTGAGGGTGGGGGAACTGAGGAGGTCGTTGGAGAGAGAGGACTGAGGGTGGGGGAACTGAGGAAGAGGTTGGGAAAGAGGACTGAGGTGGGGGAACTGAGGAGGTCGTTGGAGAGAGGGAGGACTGAGGGTGGGGGAACTGAGGAGGTGTTGGAGAGAGGACTGAGGGTGGGGGAACTGGGGAGGAGTTGGAGAGAGAGAGGACTGAGGGTGGGGGAACTGAGGAGGTCGTTGAGAGAGAGAGGGGGAACTGAGGGTGGGGAGGACTGAGGAGGTCGTTGGAGAGGACTGAGGTGAGGAACTGAGGAGGGGTGGAGAGGGAGGGTGGAGGAGGTAGTTGGAGAGAGAGAGGCCTGAGGGTGGTGGGGGAACTGAGGGAGGTCGTTGGAGAGAGGACTGAGGGTGGGGGAACTGAGGAGGTCGTTGGAGAGAGAGAGAGGACTGAGGGTGGAAACTGAGGGTGGGTGAACTGAGGAGGTCGCTGGAGAGAGGAGAGGTGGGGGAACTGAGGAGGTCGTTGGAGAGGACTGAGGGGGGTAACTGAGGAGGAAGTTGAGAGAGAGAGGACTGAGGGTGGGAACTGAGGGAGGTAGCTGGAGAGAGGTGGGGGGGAACTGAGGAGGTCGTTGGAGAGAAGAGAGGACTGAGGGTGGGGGGAACTGAGGAGGTAGTTGGAGAGAGAGAGGACTGAGGGTGGGGAAACTGAGGAGGTAGTTGGAGAGAGAGAGGACTGGGGGGTGGGGAACTGAGGAGGTAGCTGGAGAGAGAGAGGACTGAGGGTGGGGGGAACTGAGGAGGTCGTTGGAGAGAGAGAGGACTGAGGCTGGGGGAACTGAGCAGGTGTTGGAGAGAGAGAGGACTGAGGGTGGGGAACTGAGGAGGTGTTGAGAGAGAGACTGAGGACTGAGGAGGTGGGTGGACTGAGGTGGGGAACCGAGTTATCTGGAGAGAGGACTGAGGGTGGGGAACTGAGGAGGTCGTTGGAGAGGGTGGGTGAACTGGAGGGAAGTCGTTGAGAGAGCGAGAGGTGGGGGAAACTGGGGAGGTTAAGAGGAGCACGGTGGGGGAACTGAGGAGGTCGTTGGAGAGAGAGAGGACTGAGGGTGGGGGAACTGAGGAGGTTGTTGGAAGAGAGGACTGAGGGTGGGGAACTGAGGTAGTAGGAGAGAGAGGACTGAGGGTGGGGAAACTGAGGAGATCGTTGGAGAGAGAGAGACTGAGGCTGGGGGAAACTGAGGAGGTCGTTGGAGAGAGAGAGACTGAGGGACGGGGAACTGAGGAGGAGGAGAGAGAGAGGAGACTGGGTGGGGAACTGAGGAGTAATTGGAAAGAGAGGACTGAGGGTGGGGGAACTGAGGAGGTATTGGAGAAAGAGAGGACTGAGGGTGGGGGGAACTGAGGAGGTAGTTGGAACTGAGAGGACTGAGGGTGGGGGAACTGAGGAGGTAGTTGGAGAGAGAGAGGACTGAGGGTGGGGGAACTGAGGAGGTAGTTAGAGAGAGAGAGGACTGAGGGTGGGGGAACTGAGGAGGTTGGAGAATTGAGAGGAGGAGACTGAGGACTGAGGGGAATTGGGTAGAACTGAAGAGGTCGTTGGAGAGAGAGAGGACTGAGGGTGGGGAACTGAGGAGGTAGTTGGAGAGAGAGAGGACTGAGGGTGGGGGAACTGAGGAGGTCGCTGGAGAGAGAGGACTGAGGTGGGGGTGAGGAGGGAGAGAGGACTGAGGGTGGGGAACTGAGGAGGTCGTTGGAGAGAGAGAGGACTGAGGGTGGGGGTGAGGGTCGTTGGAGAGAGGAGGTGAGGGGGAACTGAGGAGGTAGTTGGAGAGAGGACTGAGGGGTGGGGGAACTGGAGGGAGCAGGTGGGGGAAACTGAGGTTGGAGGAGAGAGGACTGAGGGTGGGGGAACTGAGGAGGTAGTTGAGAGAGAGAGGACTGAGGGTGGGGGAAACTGAGGGGAGTCTGGGGGTTGGAGAGGGAGGACTGAGGGGTGGGGGAACTGAGGAGGCTCGTTGGAGAGAGAGGACTGAGGGTGGGAATTGAGGAGGTAGTTGGAGAGAGAGAGAGGACTGAGGGTGGGGAACTGAGGAAGTTGGAGAGAGGACTGGTGGGGAAACTGAGGAGGGATGGAGAGAGGACTGAGGGTGGGGGAACTGAGGAGGTCGTTGGACTGAGGGTGTGGGGAAACTGAGGAGGTCGTTGGAGAGAGGACTGGTGGGGAACTGGGGAGGTCGTTGGAGAGAGAGAGGACTGAGGGTGGGGAACGTTAAGAAGAGGGAGGATCGGTGGGGGAACTGAGGAGTAGAGAAGAGAGAGACTGAGGGTGGGGGAACTGAGGAGGTAGTTGGAGAGGGAGAGGACTGAGGGGGGGGAACTGAGGAGGAAGCTGGGGAGAGAGAGAGGAGGACTGAGGGTGGGAAACTGTTTGAGAGAGAAGAGGAGAGGGTGGGGGAACTGGAGGAGGTCGTTGGAAAGGAGGTAGAAATAGAGAGAGGGAGGACTGAGGGTGGGGAACTGGGAGGAGGTGGATTGAGAGAGAGGACTGAGGGTGGGGGAACTGAGGAGGTCGTGGAGAGAGAGAGGACTGAGGGTGTGGGGGAACTGAGGAGGTCGTTGGAGAGAGGAGACTGAGGGGTGGGGAACTGAGGAGGTCGTTGGAAAAGAGAGAGGACTGAGGGGGTGGGGAACTGAGGAAGTAGTTGGAGCGAGAGGTGGGGGAACTGAGGGGTCGTTGGAGAGGACTGAGGGTGGGGGAACTGGGAGGAGTTGGAGAGAGGACTGAGGGTGGGGGAACTGAGGAGGTCAAAGTTGGAAGAGGAGGACTAGGGTGGGGAAACTGGAGGTTGTTGGAGAGAGAGGACTGGTGGGGGAACTGAGGAGGTAGTTGGAAAGAGGAGGACTGAGGGGGGGAACTGAGAACTGAGGTGAGGGTTGAGGAGGCCGTTGGGAGAGAGAGAGGACTGAGGGTGGGGGAACTAGAGAGAGAGGACTGAGGTCGTTGGAAAAGAGGGAGGACTGAGGGTGGGGAACTGAGGAGGGTGGAGAGAGAGAGGACTGAGGGTGGGGGAACTGAGGAGGTAGTTGGAGAGAGAGGACTGAGGGTGGGGAAACTGAGGAGGTCGTTGGAGGAGGAGAGAGGGTGAGGACTGAGGGTGGGGGAACTGAGGAGGTAGTTGAGAGAGAGAGGACTGAGGGTGGGGAAACTGAAGTGTTGGGAGAGAGAGAGGACTGAGGGGAGGGAAACTGAGGAGGAAGCTGGAGAGAGAGGACTGGAGGTGGTGGTCCTGAGGAGGTCGTTGGAGGAGGGAGAACTGAGGTGGAGAACTGAGAGGTAGTTGGAGAGAGAGGAACTGAGGAGGTGTTGGGAGAGAGACTGAGGGTGGGGAACTGAGGAGTCTAGAGAGAGAGAGGACTGAGGGTGGGGAACTGAGGTGGTAGCTAGGAGCGAGAGGACTGAGGGTGGGGGAACTGAGGGAGGTAGTTGGAGAGAGAGGACTGAGGGTGGGGGAACTGAGGAGGTGGATTGAGAAGAGAGGACTGAGGGGTGGGGGAACTGAGGAGGTCGTTGGAGAGAGAGAGGACTGAGGTGGGGGAAACTGAGAGGTAGTTGGAGAGAGAGAGGACTGAGGGTGGGGGAACTGAGGAGGTCGTTGGAGAGAGAGAGACTGAGGGTGGGGAACTGAGGAGGTAGTTGGAGAGAGAGGACTGAGGGTGGGGGAACTGAGGAGGTAGTTGGAGAGAGAGAGGACTGAGGTGGGGGAACTGACTGAGGACTGAGGGTGGGGGAACTGAGGAGGTTGAGAGAGAGAGGACTGAGGGTGGGGAACTGAGGAGGTGAAAGGAGGAGAGGGGACTGAGGGGGACTGGAGAGGTGGGGGGAACTGAGGAGGGAGTTGGAGAGAGAAGGGACTGAGGGTGGGGAACTGAGGAGGTCGTTGGAAAGAGGGAGGACTGAGGGTGGGGAACTGAGGAGGTTAGTTGGAGAGAGGCCTGAGGGTGGGGAACTGAGGAGGTGTTGGGGAAGAGAGGACTGAGGTGGGGTTGAGGTCATGGAGAGAGGACTGAGGGTGGGGAACTGAGGAGGTCGTTGAGAGAGGATCGAGGTTGGAGGAGGTGGCCGGGAGAGAGGACTGAGGGTGGGGGAACTGGAGGAGGTCGTTGGAGAGACTGAGAACTGACTGAGAGGTGGGGGAACTGAGGAGGTCGTTGGAGGAGAGAAACTGAGGAGCAGGACTGGAGGGTGGGGGAACTGAGGTCGTTGGAGAGAGAGGACTGAGGGTGGGGGAAACTGAGGAGGGTGGAGAGAGAGGACTGAGGGGGGGAAACTGAGGGTGGTAGTTGGAGAGAGAGAGGACTGAGGGTGGGGAACTGAGGAGGTAGTTGGAGAGAGAGAGGACTGAGGGAACTGGGGGAACTGAGGTCGTTGAGAGAGAGGACTGAGGGGGGAAACTGGGAGGTCGTTGGAGAGAGGACTGAGGGTGGGGGAACTGAGGAGGTTGGAGAGAGAGAGGACTGAGGGTGGGGGAACTGAGGAGGTCGTTCGAGGGTGGGAAACTGAGGAGGTCTGGAGAGAGGACTGAGGGTGGGGAACTGAGAGGAGGTTGTTGGAGAGGGAGGACTGAGGGTGGGGGAACTGAGGAGGTAGTTGGAGAGGGAGGAGGACTGAGGGTGGGGGAACTGAGGAGGTAGTTGGAGAGAGAGAGGAATGAGGGTGGGGGGGAACTGAGGAGGTAGTTGGAGAGAGA
>NC_088409.1:92732181-92799681 GCF_034236695.1 Oncorhynchus nerka
ACACAGAGAGAGACGCACACACAGAGAGACACACACAGAGAGACACACACACACACAGAGACGCACAGAGAGAGACACACAGAGCGAGACACACACACACACAGAGCCACTCACACACACACATAGAGAAAGAGAGAGAGACACACACACAGAGAGAGAGACACACAGAGAGACACACAGACAGAGACACAGAGAGAGACACACAGAGAGAGAGAGACACAGACACAGAGAGAGACACACAGACACAGAGAGAGACACACACTCACACAGAGAGAGAGACACACACAGAGAGAGAGACACACACAGAGAGAGAGAGACACACACACAGAGAGACACACACACACAGAGAGAGACGCACACACAGAGAGACACACACACAGAGAGACACACACACACACAGAGACGCACAGAGAGAGACACACAGAGCGAGACACACACACACACAGAGCCACTCACACACACACATAGAGAAAGAGAGAGAGACACACAGACACAGAGAGAGACACACAGAGAGAGAGAGAGACACAAACACAGAAAGAGACACACACAGAGCGAGACACACACAGAGAGAGAGACACAGAGAGAGACACAAACACAGAAAGAGACACACACAGAGAGAGAGACACACAGAGAGAGACACACAGAGAGAGAGACACACAGACACAGAGAGAGAGACACAAACACAGAAAGAGACACACACAGAGAGAGACACACACAGAGAGAGAGACACACAGAGAGAGAGACACACACAGAGAGAGACACACAGAGAGAGAGACACACACACAGAGAGAGACACACACACAGAGAGACACACACACAGAGAGAGAGACACACACACAAAGAGACACACAAACACAGAGAGAGACACACACACAGAGAGAGAGACACACACACAGAGAGAGAGACACACACACAGAGAGAGAGACACAGACACACAGAGAGAGACACACACACAGAGAGAGACACAAACACAGAGAGAGACACACACACAGAGAGAGACACACACACAGAGAGAGACACACACAGAGAGACACACAGAGAGAGACACACACACAGAGACACACAGAGAGAGACACACACACAGAGAGAGACACAGACAGAGAGAGACACAGACAGAGAGAGATGCACACACACAGAGAGAGAGACACAAACACTCCCATCAGACTCTCCACTGTTATAGCAATGTTGTATCTGGGTCTAATTTCCAACATACTGGAGCTCCTTTGGGCTTCCAACTCATTTCATCTCTCTGAGAAGCTGTGGGTTTCTACATATTTGTTTTAAATCCCATTATAAACTCTTTGTGATATGAATAACAGTTATACCTCCAGAGGTAATCATTCAAATCTAATCTCTTACAACAAGAGCTTCAGCGCTTTCTACTGTAATTATGAGAAAACATGACTTTAAGAAAGGACACACACATACACAGACACATACATACACACACATACACACACACACACACACACACACACACACACACACACACACACACACACACGCACACACAAATACACACCTGTTGTGAGTGTGTGTACGCTGTCCTGTGTGTCTGGGTGAGAATGTGTGGGACGTGGGCTGGGCTGTGGAGAACCGAGGTCCATCAGGATGAGGAAGCCCTCAAGACCACAGAAGCTCCGCGCCTCGGACGGCTCTCTCTGGGCCACAGCACGCAGCGCCTGGGAGAGACCGGATAGACACCGCATTAACCGTTATGAGAGAAGGTGAGTGATGGGGTGAGGAGAGAGAGAGAGAGAGAGAGAGAGAGAGAGAAAGAGAGAGAGAGCGAGAAAGAGGGTGAGCGGTGGAGAGAGAGAGAGAGAGAGAGAGAGAGAGAGAGAAAGAGGGTGAGCGATGGGGTGAGGGACAGAGAGAGAGAGAGAGAGAGAGAAAGAAAGAAAAAGAAAGAAAGAAAGAAAGAAAGAGGGTGTGCGATGGGGTGAGAGAGACAGAAAGAGAGAGAGAGATAGAGAAAATGAGAAAGAGGGTGTGCAATGGTGTGAAGGAGACAGAAAGAGGGAGAGAGAGAGTGAGAGAGGATAAAGAATGAGAAAACAAGAGAAATGAAATGAGTGAAATTTGAAACCAATCAGGCTATGTTATCCCTGTGGAAATAGAATCTTATCCGAGTTCTGTGGGAACTTCTCCACGTACAGACTGAAACAATGATATTGTGTGAAAATGTTAAATAGTATTTCTGAATTGTTCCCACAGCTCAATGTTCTTTAATATAATGTAAGAGGAGAGAGGACGAGATTGAGGGAGGGAAGGAGAACGAGGTCTACTATAGGAGGTAATTAATGTCTAGCAGGTCGAGGAACATGGTTCTCTGATTCAGGCACAATGGACAGAGATAACAGCCACCTCTGATCAGACAGTTCATTTCAGCTGATTAATAAACGGTTATTGTCCTCTTTTCTCATCCCTCTGCCTCTGTGGAAAAGATCACATCATTAACTAGCAGATCGGCCATGTAGGACTGATCAAATGACATCATCTTTTCCTTCTCCCGCCCCCTCTCTTTCTCTCTCTTCTCCTCCCCTCTCTTCTCTCTTTCTCTCTCTTCCCTCCCCCTCTTTCTCCCTCCCTCCCCCTCTTTCTCTCTCTCTCTTCTCCCTCCCCTCTTTCTCTCTCTTCTCCCTCCCTCCCTCCCTCCCACTCTTCTCCCTCCCCTCTCTTTCTCTCTCTCCTCCCTCCCCCTCTTTCTCTCTCTCTTCTCCCTCCCCTCTCTTTCTCTCTCTCTTCTCCCTCCCCTCTCTTTCGCTCTCTTCTACTTCCCTCCCCCTCTTTCTCTCCCTCTTCTCCCTCCCCTCTCTTTCTCTCTCTTCTCCCTCCCTCCCTCTCACTCTTCTCCCTCCCCCCTTTCTCTCTTCTCCCTCCCTCCCTCTTTCTCTCTCTCTTCTCCCTCCCCTCTCTTCTCTCTTCTACCTCCCCTCTCTTCTCTCTTTCTCTCTCTTCTCCCTCCCCTCTCTCTTCTCCCTCCCCCTCTCTTCTCCCTCCCCTCTCTTTCTCCCTCCCTCCCTCTTTCTCTCTCTCTTCTCCCTCCCCTCTCTTTCTCTCTCTTTCTCCCTCCCCTCTTTCTCTCTCTCTTCTCCATCCCTCCTCTCACTCTTCTCCCTCCCTCTATCCCTCTTCTCCCTCCCTCATTCTCTCTCTCTCTCCCTCCCTCTCTTCTCTTCGCCATCCCTCTCCCTCTCACTCTTCTCCCTCCCTCTATCCCTCTTCTCCCTCCCTCATTCTCTCTCTTTCTCTCTCTCTTCTCCCTCCCCTCTCTTTCTCTCTCTCTTCTCCATCCCTCCCTCTCACTCTTCTCCCTCCTTCTCACTCTTCTCCCTCCCTCATTCTCTCTCTTTTCTCCCTCTCTTCTCCCTCTCTTCTCCCTCTCTTCTCCCTCTCTTCTCCCTCTCTTCTCCCTCTCTTCTCCCTCTCTTCTCCCTCCGTTTCTGACCAGGATGAGGATCTAACACACCTCTTTGGTGTAGCAGTGGTGTGTCTCAGCCCAGGGTTGATTGAAGGAATGTAATTATTCTGATATGAAAGTCATCTAATTGATCAGACCAGTAGTCATAATGGGCAGCAGGTCTATTGTGGAGTCAGGCAGGGTTGTCTCAATGTCTCTAGACTGAAAGTGTCCACAAGTCACAATGTCTCTTGTCTCAATGTCTCTAGACTGAATGTGTCCACTAGTCACAATGTCTCAATGTCTCTAGCCTGAATGTGTCCACAAGTCACAATGTCTCGTCTCAATATCTCTAGACTGAATGTGTCCACAAGTCACAATGTCTCTTGTCTCAATGTCTCTAGACTGAATGTGTCCACAAGTCACAATGTCTCTTGTCTCAATGTCTCTAGACTGAATGTGTCCCCTAGTCACAATGTCCCTAATTTCAATGTGTCCACTAGTCTCAATGTCTCTAGTCTCAATGTCTCTAGTCTCAATGTCTCTAGTCTCAATGTCTCTAGTCTCAATGTATCTAATCTCAATGTCCACTAGTCTCAATGTCTCTAGTCTCAATGTCTCTAGTCTCAATGTCTCTAGTCTCAATGTCCCTAATCTCAATGTCTCTAGTCTCAATGTGTCCACTAGTCTCAATGTCTCTAGACTCAATGTCTCTAGACTCAATGTCTCTAGACTCAATGTGTCCACTAGTCTCAATATCTCTAGTCTCAATGTCTCTAGTCTCAATGTGTCCACTAGTCGCAATGTCTCTAGTCTCAATGTCTCTAGACACAATGTGCCCACTAGTCTCAATGCCTCTAGTCTCAATGCCTCTAGTCTCAATGTCTCTAGTCTCAATGTCTCTAGTCTCAATGTGTCCACTAATCTCAATGTCTCTAGTCTCAATGACTCTAGACTGAATGTGTCCACTAGTCTCAATGTCTCTAGACTCAATGTGTCCACTAGTGTCATAATATATCCATCTCTCCCTCTATAGAATCTAACTCACCATGGATGGTTCTGGGACCAGCTCTCCTGTCTCTGGTTCTGGGTCCAGGGCTGTTAGGAAGACAGGGGAACCCTCTGGGAGAAGGGTGGGAGAGAGGAAGGTAGAGCATCTGTGCTCCGCACTACCCCCCCACTCCTCTAAACATCCATCCATCTTCATCTCCTCGTCTGAGGAGTCTTCTTCGCAGGGCGTCAGGCCCGGGCTGTCACTGGATGACTCTGTGTCAACATGTGTACAGGGAAATGAACATGTACCAGTATCAACCAATAGCAATCTGTATGGGGAAATCAACATGTACCAGTATCAACCAATCACAATCTGTACGGGGAAATGAACATGTACCAGTATCAACCAATCACAATCTGTACGGGGAAATGAACATGTACCAGTATCAACCAATCACAATCTGTACGGGAAATGAACATGTACCAGTATCAACCAATCGCAATCTGTACGGGGAAATGAACATGTACCAGTATCAACCAATCACAATCTGTATGGGGAAATGAACATGTACCAGTATCAACCAATCGCAATCTGTACGGGAAATGAACATGTACCAGTATCAACCAATCACAATCTGTACGGGAAATGAACATGTACCAGTATCAACCAATCACAATCTGTCTGGGGAAATGAACATGTACCAGTATCAACCAATCGCAATCTGTACAGGGAAATGAACATGTACCAGTATCAACCAATCGCAATCTGTACGGGGAAATGAACATGTACCAGTATCAACCAATCACAATCTGTATGGGGAAATGAACATGTACCAGTATCAACCAATCGCAATCTGTATGGGGAAATGAACATGTACCAGTATCAACCAATCACAATCTGTACGGGGAAATGAACATGTACCAGTATCAACCAATCACAATCTGTATGGGGAAATGAACATGTACCAGTATCAACCAATCACAATCTGTACGGGGAAATGAACATGTACCAGTATCAACAAATCACAATCTGATTGGGGAAATGAACATGTACCAGTATCAACCAATCGCAATCTGTACGGGGAAATGAACATGTACCAGTATCAACCAATCACAATCTGTATGGGGAAATGAACATGTACCAGTATCAACCAATCGCAATCTGTACGGGAAATGAACATGTACCAGTATCAACCAATCACAATCTGTACGGGAAATGAACATGTACCAGTATCAACCAATCACAATCTGTACGGGAAATGAACATGTACCAGTATCAACCAATCACAATCTGTACAGGAAATGAACATGTACCAGTATCAACCAATCGCAATCTGTACGGGAAATGAACATGTACCAGTATCAACCAATCACAATCTGTATGGGGAAATGAACATGTACCAGTATCAACCAATCGCAATCTGTATGGGGAAATGAACATGTACCAGTATCAACCAATCACAATCTGTACGGGGAAATGAACATGTACCAGTATCAACCAATCACAATCTGTATGGGGAAATGAACATGTACCAGTATCAACCAATCACAATCTGTACGGGGAAATGAACATGTACCAGTATCAACAAATCACAATCTGATTGGGGAAATGAACATGTACCAGTATCAACCAATCACAACCAATCACAATCTGTATGGGGAAATGAACATAAATATACCAGTATCAACCAATCACAATCTGCATGGGGAAATGAACATAAATATACCAGTATCAACCAATCACAATCTGCATGGGGAAATTAACATAAACATACCAGTATCAACCAATCACAATCTGCATGGGGAAATTAACATAAACATACCAGTATCAACCAATCACAATCTGTATGGGGAAAGCAATCATAACAGGCAATCATTACGCAGTATACCCTCTCTAAACACTGAGGTACGTATGCAGTATACCCTCTCTAAACACTGAGGTACATACGCAGTATACCCTCTCTAAACACTGAGGTACGTACGCAGTATACCCTCTCTAAACACTGAGGTACATATGCAGTATACCCTCTCTAAACACGGAGGTACGTACGCAGTATACCCTCTCTAAACACTGAGGTACATATGCAGTATACCCTCTCTAAACACGGAGGTATGTATGCAGTATACCCTCTCTAAACACTGAGGTATGTATACAGTATACCCTCTCTAAACACTGAGGTATGTATGCAGTATACCCTCTCTAAACACTGAGGTACATATGCAGTATACCCTCTCTAAACACTGAGGTATGTATGCAGTATACCCTCTCTAAACACTGAGGTATGTATACAGTATACCCTCTCTAAACACTGAGGTACGTATGCAGTATACCCTCTCTAAACACTGAGGTATGTATGCAGTATACCCTCTCTAAACACTGAGGTATGTATACAGTATACCCTCTCTAAACACTGAGGTACATATGCAGTATACCCTCTCTAAACACTGAGGTACGTATGCAGTATACCCTCTCTAAACACTGAGGTATGTATACAGTATACCCTCTCTAAACACTGAGGTATGTATGCAGTATACCCTCTCTAAACACTGAGGTACGTACGCAGTATACCCTCTCTAAACACTGAGGTACATACGCAGTATACCCTCTAAACACTGAGGTACATACGCAGTATACCCTCTCTAAACACTGAGGTACATACGCAGTATACCCTCTCTAAACACTGAGGTACATACGCAGTATACCCTCTCTAAACACTGAGGTACATACGCAGTATACCCTCTCTAAACACTGAGGTACATACGCAGTATACCCTCTCTAAACACTGAGGTACATACGCAGTATACCCTCTCTAAACACTGAGGTACATACGCAGTATACCCTCTCTAAACACTGAGGTACATACGCAGGAGGAACTTAAGAAATAATGTCAAACGTGGTGATCTGGTGAATTGTGACCGGTTTAGACCACAGTATTTAGTACAGTAGCTGGTTGGTAGAGGCAGTGTTCTGGTGAATTGGGACCGGTTTAGACCACAGTATTTAGTACAGTAGCTGGTTGGTAGAGAGGCAGTGTTCTGGTGAATTGGGACCGGTTTAGACCACAGTATTTAGTACAGTAGCTGGTTGGTAGAGAGGCAGTGTTCTGGTGAATTGGGACCGGTTTAGACCACAGTATTTAGTACAGTAGCTGGTTGGTAGAGAGGCAGTGTTCTGGTGAATTGGGACCGGTTTAGACCACAGTATTTAGTACAGTAGCTGGTTGGTAGAGAGGCAGTGTTCTGGTGAATTGGGACCGGTTTAGACCACAGTATTTAGTACAGTAGCTGGTTGGTAGAGAGGCAGTGTTCTGGGTGAATTGGGACCGGTTTAGACCACAGTATTTAGTACAGTAGCTGGTTGGTAGAGAGGCAGTGTTCTGGTGAATTGGGACCGGTTTAGACCACAGTATTTAGTACAGTAGCTGGTTGGTAGAGAGGCAGTGTTCTGGTGAATTGGGACCGGTTTAGACCACAGTATTTAGTACAGTAGCTGGTTGGTAGAGAGGCAGTGTTCTGGTGAATTGGGACCGGTTTAGACCACAGTATTTAGTACAGTAGCTGGCTGGTAGAGAGGCAGTGTTCTGGTGAATTGGGACCGTTTAGACCACAGTATTTAGTACAGTAGCTGGTTGGTAGAGAGGCAGTGTTCTGGTGAATTGGGACCGGTTTAGACCACAGTATTTAGTACAGTAGCTGGTTGGTAGAGAGGCAGTGTTCTGGTGAATTGGGACCGGTATACGCCACAGTATTTAGTACAGTAGCTGGCTGGTAGAGAGGCAGTGTTCTGGTGAATTGGGACCGGTTTAGACCACAGTATTTAGTACAGTAGCTGGCTGGTAGAGAGGCAGTGTTCTGGTGAATTGGGACCGGTTTAGACCACAGTATTTAGTACAGTAGCTGGTTGGTAGAGAGGCAGTGTTCTGGTGAATTGGGACCGGTTTAGACCACAGTATTTAGTACAGTAGCTGGCTGGTAGAGAGGCAGTGTTCTGGTGAATTGGGACCGGTTTAGACCACAGTATTTAGTACAGTAGCTGGCTGGTAGAGAGGCAGTGTTCTGGTGAATTGGGACCGGTTTAGACCACAGTATTTAGTACAGTAGCTGGTTGGTAGAGAGGCAGTGTTCTGGTGAATTGGGACCGGTTTAGACCACAGTATTTAGTACAGTAGCTGGTTGGTAGAGAGGCAGTGTTCTGGTGAATTGTGACCGGTTTAGACCACAGTATTTAGTACAGTAGCTGGTTGGTAGAGAGGCAGTGTGTTCTGGTGAATTGGGACCGGTTTAGACCACAGTATTTAGTACAGTAGCTGGTTGGTAGAGAGGCAGTGTTCTGGTGAATTGGGACCGGTTTAGACCACAGTATTTAGTACAGTAGCTGGTTGGTAGAGAGGCAGTGTTCTGGTGAATTGGGACCGGTTTAGACCACAGTATTTAGTACAGTAGCTGGCTGGTAGAGAGGCAGTGTTCTGGTGAATTGGGACCGGTTTAGACCACAGTATTTAGTACAGTAGCTGGTTGGTAGAGAGGCAGTGTTCTGGTGAATTGGGACCGGTTTAGACCACAGTATTTAGTACAGTAGCTGGTTGGTAGAGAGGCAGTGTTCTGGTGAATTGGGACCGGTTTAGACCACAGTATTTAGTACAGTAGCTGGTTGGTAGAGAGGCAGTGTTCTGGTGAATTGGGACCGGTTTAGACCACAGTATTTAGTACAGTAGCTGGTTGGTAGAGAGGCAGTGTTCTGGTGAATTGGGACCGGTTTAGACCACAGTATTTAGTACAGTAGCTGGTTGGTAGAGAGGCAGTGTTCTGGTGAATTGGGACCGGTTTAGACCACAGTATTTAGTACAGTAGCTGGTTGGTAGAGAGGCAGTGTTCTGGTGAATTGGGACCGGTTTAGACCACAGTATTTAGTACAGTAGCTGGTTGGTAGAGAGGCAGTGTTCTGGTGAATTGGGACCGGTTTAGACCACAGTATTTAGTACAGTAGCTGGTTGGTAGAGAGGCAGTGTTCTGGTGAATTGGGACCGGTATACGCCACAGTATTTAGTACAGTAGCTGGCTGGTAGAGAGGCAGTGTTCTGGTGAATTGGGACCGGTTTAGACCACAGTATTTAGTACAGTAGCTGGCTGGTAGAGAGGCAGTGTGTTCTGGTGAATTGGGACCGGTTTAGACCACAGTATTTAGTACAGTAGCTGGTTGGTAGAGAGGCAGTGTTCTGGTGAATTGGGACCGGTTTAGACCACAGTATTTAGTACAGTAGCTGGTTGGTAGAGAGGCAGTGTTCTGGTGAATTGGGACCGGTATACGCCACAGTATTTAGTACAGTAGCTGGTTGGTAGAGAGGCAGTGTTCTGGTGAATTGGGACCGGTTTAGACCACAGTATTTAGTACAGTAGCTGGTTGGTAGAGAGGCAGTGTTCTGGTGAATTGGGACCGGTTTAGACCACAGTATTTAGTACAGTAGCTGGTTGGTAGAGAGGCAGTGTTCTGGTGAATTGGGACCGGTTTAGACCACAGTATTTAGTACAGTAGCTGGTTGGTAGAGAGGCAGTGTTCTGGTGAATTGGGACCGGTTTAGACCACAGTATTTAGTACAGTAGCTGGTTGGTAGAGAGGCAGTGTTCTGGTGAATTGGGACCGGTTTAGACCACAGTATTTAGTACAGTAGCTGGTTGGTAGAGAGGCAGTGTTCTGGTGAATTGGGACCGGTTTAGACCACAGTATTTAGTACAGTAGCTGGTTGGTAGAGAGGCAGTGTTCTGGTGAATTGGGACCGGTTTAGACCACAGTATTTAGTACAGTAGCTGGTTGGTAGAGAGGCAGTGTTCTGGTGAATTGGGACCGGTTTAGACCACAGTATTTAGTACAGTAGCTGGTTGGTAGAGAGGCAGTGTTCTGGTGAATTGGGACCGGTTTAGACCACAGTATTTAGTACAGTAGCTGGTTGGTAGAGAGACAGTGTTCTGGTGAATTGGGACCGGTTTAGACCACAGTATTTAGTACAGTAGCTGGTTGGTAGAGAGGCAGTGTTCTGGTGAATTGGGACCGGTTTAGACCACAGTATTTAGTACAGTAGCTGGTTGGTAGAGAGGCAGTGTTCTGGTGAATTGGGACCGGTTTAGACCACAGTATTTAGTACAGTAGCTGGTTGGTAGAGAGGCAGTGTTCTGGTGAATTGGGACCGGTTTAGACCACAGTATTTAGTACAGTAGCTGGCTGGTAGAGAGGCAGTGTTCTGGTGAATTGGGACCGGTTTAGACCACAGTATTTAGTACAGTAGCTGGTTGGTAGAGAGGCAGTGTTCTGGTGAATTGGGACCGGTTTAGACCACAGTATTTAGTACAGTAGCTGGTTGGTAGAGAGGCAGTGTTCTGGTGAATTGGGACCGGTTTAGACCACAGTATTTAGTACAGTAGCTGGCTGGTAGAGAGGCAGTGTTCTGGTGAATTGGGACCGGTTTAGACCACAGTATTTAGTACAGTAGCTGGTTGGTAGAGAGGCAGTGTTCTGGTGAATTGGGACCGGTTTAGACCACAGTATTTAGTACAGTAGCTGGTTGGTAGAGAGGCAGTGTTCTGGTGAATTGGGACCGGTTTAGACCACAGTATTTAGTACAGTAGCTGGTTGGTAGAGAGGCAGTGTTCTGGTGAATTGGGACCGGTATACGCCACAGTATTTAGTACAGTAGCTGGCTGGTAGAGAGGCAGTGTTCTGGTGAATTGGGACCGGTTTAGACCACAGTATTTAGTACAGTAGCTGGTTGGTAGAGAGGCAGTGTTCTGGTGAATTGGGACCGGTATACGCCACAGTATTTAGTACAGTAGCTGGCTGGTAGAGAGGCAGTGTTCTGGTGAATTGGGACCGGTTTAGACCACAGTATTTAGTACAGTAGCTGGCTGGTAGAGAGGCAGTGTTCTGGTGAATTGGGACCGGTTTAGACCACAGTATTTAGTACAGTAGCTGGTTGGTAGAGAGGCAGTGTTCTGGTGAATTGGGACCGGTTTAGACCACAGTATTTAGTACAGTAGCTGGCTGGTAGAGAGGCAGTGTTCTGGTGAATTGGGACCGGTTTAGACCACAGTATTTAGTACAGTAGCTGGTTGGTAGAGAGGCAGTGTTCTGGTGAATTGGGACCGGTTTAGACCACAGTATTTAGTACAGTAGCTGGTTGGTAGAGAGGCAGTGTTCTGGTGAATTGGGACCGGTTTAGACCACAGTATTTAGTACAGTAGCTGGTTGGTAGAGAGGCAGTGTTCTGGTGAATTGGGACCGGTATACGCCACAGTATTTAGTACAGTAGCTGGCTGGTAGAGAGGCAGTGTTCTGGTGAATTGGGACCGGTTTAGACCACAGTATTTAGTACAGTAGCTGGTTGGTAGAGAGGCAGTGTTCTGGTGAATTGGGACCGGTTTAGACCACAGTATTTAGTACAGTAGCTGGTTGGTAGAGAGGCAGTGTTCTGGTGAATTGGGACCGGTTTAGACCACAGTATTTAGTACAGTAGCTGGTTGGTAGAGAGGCAGTGTTCTGGTGAATTGGGACCGGTTTAGACCACAGTATTTAGTACAGTAGCTGGTTGGTAGAGAGGCAGTGTTCTGGTGAATTGGGACCGGTTTAGACCACAGTATTTAGTACAGTAGCTGGTTGGTAGAGAGACAGTGTTCTGGTGAATTGGGACCGGTTTAGACCACAGTATTTAGTACAGTAGCTGGTTGGTAGAGAGGCAGTGTTCTGGTGAATTGGGACCGGTTTAGACCACAGTATTTAGTACAGTAGCTGGTTGGTAGAGAGGCAGTGTTCTGGTGAATTGGGACCGGTTTAGACCACAGTATTTAGTACAGTAGCTGGTTGGTAGAGAGGCAGTGTTCTGGTGAATTGGGACCGGTTTAGACCACAGTATTTAGTACAGTAGCTGGCTGGTAGAGAGGCAGTGTTCTGGTGAATTGGGACCGGTTTAGACCACAGTATTTAGTACAGTAGCTGGTTGGTAGAGAGGCAGTGTTCTGGTGAATTGGGACCGGTTTAGACCACAGTATTTAGTACAGTAGCTGGTTGGTAGAGAGGCAGTGTTCTGGTGAATTGGGACCGGTTTAGACCACAGTATTTAGTACAGTAGCTGGCTGGTAGAGGCAGTGTTCTGGTGAATTGGGACCGGTTTAGACCACAGTATTTAGTACAGTAGCTGGTTGGTAGAGAGGCAGTGTTCTGGTGAATTGGGACCGGTTTAGACCACAGTATTTAGTACAGTAGCTGGTTGGTAGAGGCAGTGTTCTGGTGAATTGGGACCGGTTTAGACCACAGTATTTAGTACAGTAGCTGGTTGGTAGAGAGGCAGTGTTCTGGTGAATTGGGACCGGTATACGCCACAGTATTTAGTACAGTAGCTGGCTGGTAGAGAGGCAGTGTTCTGGTGAATTGGGACCGGTTTAGACCACAGTATTTAGTACAGTAGCTGGTTGGTAGAGAGGCAGTGTTCTGGTGAATTGGGACCGGTATACGCCACAGTATTTAGTACAGTAGCTGGCTGGTAGAGAGGCAGTGTTCTGGTGAATTGGGACCGGTTTAGACCACAGTATTTAGTACAGTAGCTGGCTGGTAGAGGCAGTGTTCTGGTGAATTGGGACCGGTTTAGACCACAGTATTTAGTACAGTAGCTGGTTGGTAGAGAGGCAGTGTTCTGGTGAATTGGGACCGGTTTAGACCACAGTATTTAGTACAGTAGCTGGCTGGTAGAGAGGCAGTGTTCTGGTGAATTGGGACGGTTTAGACCACAGTATTTAGTACAGTAGCTGGTTGGTAGAGAGGCAGTGTTCTGGTGAATTGGGACCGGTTTAGACCACAGTATTTAGTACAGTAGCTGGTTGGTAGAGAGGCAGTGTTCAGGTGAATTGGGACCGGTTTAGACCACAGTATTTAGTACAGTAGCTGGTTGGTAGAGAGGCAGTGTTCTGGTGAATTGGGACCGGTATACGCCACAGTATTTAGTACAGTAGCTGGCTGGTAGAGAGGCAGTGTTCTGGTGAATTGGGACCGGTTTAGACCACAGTATTTAGTACAGTAGCTGGTTGGTAGAGAGGCAGTGTTCTGGTGAATTGGGACCGGTTTAGACCACAGTATTTAGTACAGTAGCTGGTTGGTAGAGAGCAGTGTTCTGGTGAATTGGGACCGGTTTAGACCACAGTATTTAGTACAGTAGCTGGTTGGTAGAGAGCAGTGTTCTGGTGAATTGGGACCGGTTTAGACCACAGTATTTAGTACAGTAGCTGGCTGGTAGAGAGGCAGTGTTCTGGTGAATTGGGACCGGTTTAGACCACAGTATTTAGTACAGTAGCTGGTTGGTAGAGGCAGTGTTCTGGTGAATTGGGACCGGTTTAGACCACAGTATTTAGTACAGTAGCTGGCTGGTAGAGTGTTTGTAAAGAGAGGCCATGGCAGCTCCTCTCCAAGCCGCTCAGGGTCTAATGCATTAGTAATGGCTGTGTGTCCTAGGGGCCATTCCTCACGGTGTAATTAGAATCCCGCCTGTTATATTACTATGTCAGCTATTTACTTAAAACCTTAATCGATATTAAAAAAATAAAGAACACTTTTAATGGCTGAAGCTAAATTGTTTCTGACAGCAGAGGAGAACAACAGCCTTTACTGTCACAGACAGAAACACAACATATTGAACAGAAAACTGTCTCTAGACTAATCCTGAAAACTAGGAGACATACAGCAAGTCCTCATATCCTGCTGATCTGACTCCCACACACACACACACACACACACACACACACACACACACACACACACACACACACACACACAGACACAGACACAGACACACAGACACACAGACACAGACACACAGACACACAGACACACAGACACACACATTTACCTGTTGCAGGCATCCTGGGAAAGAGAGCTGGACTGTGTGACTTTCTGATCCCTGACCCTGAGAGCACTCGTGGTGTCTGCTGGGAGCTGTAGTTTGTCAGTGTGTCAGAGGAGTGTGGTGGTGGGTCACTCATCAGGGAAAGAGAAGGAGAGGGGTGGGATGACATGGCTGACTGGGTGGATAAGGGTTCCTCTTGTGATGGAATCAACACCTTCCTAGAGGACAGAGCATCTGGAGGCGTTGACGGTGACATGGTGGATAAGGGTTCCTCTTGTGATGGAATCAACACCTTCCTAGAGGACAGAGCATCTGGAGGCGTTGACGGTGACATGGTGGATAAGGGTTTTGGAGGTGACCTGTAGGACGCAGGACTTCCTGGTGACACGGGAGAGAGAGGGTCACTAGGTGACTTGGTATTTTGTGACCTGCTGGATAATCGTTTCCTAGGTGACTGAGAGTACGGCAAGGCGGACGATAAGGGCTCTGGTGGTGACGGCGATGACTGAGACTTCAGGGAGAGAGGTTTTGGAGGTGACAACCTGTCAGGCAGGTGTTTGGGGTAAATAAACCTGGAGGCCTGAAGACCTTTGGGTAACGGAGGTGACTCTGGCTCCAAGAGGCTCGAAGGTGAGAGAGTGAATGTGGATCTGAGGGAGTGGAGAGAGGGTGGAGAGGGAGACAGAGAGAATGGGGCCCTGCAGATAAGAGCTCTGGATTGGGTGTAGAGGGAGAAGGGCTGGGGGATGAGGGTCTAGAGTTGACTGATGGAGGTTGTAAGAGCAGTCTGTTCGTGTTGACGTGGCTGGTGTCTTGGTTGACGACCCAGGGGTCTTTGGTCCACTGGGCTGAGGTGACGCAGTGGTGGACCTTGGAGACCGTACACTAGTGTGGTCAGGTTGTGGTATCTGAGTGGTCCCCACTTTAGAGACCGATGGAGGGCGAGGTGACCAGGTCACTGGAGACCCAGACAACATGGCTCCCTGGGACAATGCATTGTGGGACAGGTTAGGACCTCCAATTGCATTGACTTCCTCTTGCCTGAGATAGATAGATAGATAGATAGATAGATAGATAGATAGATAGATAGATAGATAGATAGATAGATAGATAGATAGATAGATAGATAGATAGATAGATAGATAGATAGATAGATACCAGTGAAGAACAAACACCATTGTAAATACAACCCATATTTATGCTTATTTATTTTATCTTGTGTTCTTTAACCATTTGTACATTGTTAAAACACTATAAATATATAATATGACATTTGGATCGTCTTTATTGTTTTGAAACTTCTGTATGTGTAATGTTTACTGTTCATTTTTATTGTTTATTTCACTTGATATATTATCTACCTCACTTGCTTTGGCAATGTTAACACATGTTTCCTATGCCAATAAAGCCCTTGAATTGAATAGATAGATAGATAGATAGATAGATAGATAGATAGATAGATAGATAGATAGATAGATAGATAGATAGATAGATAGATAGATAGATAGATAGATAGATAGATAGATAGATAGATAGATAGATAGATAGATAGATAGATAGATAGATAGATAGATAGATAGATAGATAGATAGATAGATAGATAGATTCAAACATCCATAAATCAATTCAACAGTCATGGACCTCTTCTCTAAACACCCAGCCCTCCTCTATCCACAGTGTTCCCTCTAAACACCCAGCCCTCCTCTATCCACAGTGTTCCCTCTAAACACCCAGCCCTCCTCTATCCACAGTGTTCCCTCTAAACACCCAGCCCTCCTCTATCCACAGTGTTCCCTCTAAACACCCAGCCCTCCTCTATCCACAGTGTTCCCTCTAAACACCCAGCCCTCCTCTATCCACAGTGTTCCCTCTAAACACCCAGCCCTCCTCTATCCACAGTGTTCCCTCTAAACACCCAGCCCTCCTCTATCCAGTGTTCCCTCTAAACACCCAGCCCTCCTCTATCCACAGTGTTCCCTCTAAACACCCAGCCCTCCTCTATCCACAGTGTTCCCTCTAAACACCCAGCCCTCCTCTATCCAGTGTTCCCTCTAAACACCCAGCCCTCCTCTATCCAGTGTTCCCTCTAAACACCCAGCCCTCCTCTATCCACAGTGTTCCCTCTAAATACCCAGCCCTCCTCTATCCACAGTGTTCCCTCTAAAAACCCAGCCCTCCTCTATCCACAGTGTTCCCTCTAAACACCCAGCCCTCCTCTATCCAGTGTTCCCTCTAAACACCCAGCCCTCCTCTATCCAGTGTTCCCTCTAAACACCCAGCCCTCCTCTATCCACAGTGTTCCCTCTAAACACCCAGCCCTCCTCTATCCACAGTGTTCCCTCTAAACACCCAGCCCACCTCTATCCACAGTGTTCCCTCTAAACACCCAGCCCTCCTCTATCCACAGTGTTCCCTCTAAACACCCAGCCCTCCTCTATCCAGTGTTCCCTCTAAACACCCAGCCCTCCTCTATCCACAGTGTTCCCTCTCTCTCCTCTAAAAGGTCAGTCCACCTCTGCCAAGTTAAGTTGATATATAATGAAATATGTGATGTTGCCACTTCAAGGCCAGAATGATGAGCTTGAGATTGTTGCTGTGGCTTCAGAGGAAACCTTTGTCTTACTTTGTGTTGTCTTCTGCCTTCTGTTCAGTAACAAACCCTCTGTCTCTAACTGTCTGTGAAGAACGAAAAGAGAGAGAGAAGTAAATCCTATTCGCAGACAGGCCTGTGTGCGTGTGTGTGTGTGTGTGTGTGTGTGTGTATGTGTGTGTGTGTGTGTGTGTCTCCATAGTAACAGCAGATATTGGAGGGTGGTTTAAGAGGCCTCTTAAGACTCACCTCCTCATCTAACTCCTCTATGCTCAGACACGATCCAGGTGAGGGCTCTGGCTCAGCGCTGCCCCCGCAGGATGACACAGCAAACAGCGAGGCACAGTACCTCCTCAACTCCACATCCTCAGCTAGAGAGAACAACCAAACATACACACTGTTACGGAGAGAGTGGGGGGAGAGGGAGAGAGAGAGAGAGGGGGAGAGATAATGAGGGGGGAGAGGGACAGCGAGAGACGGGCAGAAGGAGAGAGATAGATAGTGAGGGCGATAGAGAGAGAGCCCTCCTCTCCTGTCCTTAGTAAACAGCCCTCCTCTCCTGTCCTTAGTAAACAGCCCTCTCTCCTGTCCTTAGTAGCCAGCCCTCCTCTCCTGTCCTTAGTAAACAGCCCTCCTCTCCTGTCCTTAGTAAACAGCCCTCTCTCCTGTCCTTAGTAGCCAGCCCTCCTCTCCTGTCCTTAGTAGACAGCCCTCCTCTCCTGTCCTTAGTAAACAGCCCTCCTCTCCTGTCCTTAGTAAACAGCCCTCCTCTCCTGTCCTTGGTACAGCCCTCCTTCTCCTGTCCTTAGTAGACAGCCCTCCTCTCCTGTCCTTAGTAAACAGCCCTCCTCTCCTGTCCTTGGTAAATAGCCCTCCTCTCCTGTCCTTGGTAGACAGCCCTCCTTCTCCTGTCCTTAGTAGACAGCCCTCCTCTCCTGTCCTTAGTAAACAGCCCTCCTCTCCTGTCCTTAGTAAACAGCCCTCCTCTCTCCTGTCCTTAGTAGACAGCCCTCCTCTCCTGTCCTTAGTAAACAGCCCTCCTCTCTGTCCTTAGTAAACAGCCCTCCTCTCCTGTCCTTAGTAAACAGCCCTCCTCTCCTGTCCTTAGTAGACAGCCCTCCTCTCCTGTCCTTAGTAAACAGCCCTCCTCTCCTGTCCTTAATAAACAGCCCTCCTCTCCTGTCCTTAGTAAACAGCCCTCCTCTCCTGTCCTTAGTAAACAGCCCTCCTCTCCTGTCCTTAGTAGACAGCCCTCCTTTCCTGTCCTTAGTAGACAGCCCTCCTCTCCTGACCTTAGTAGCCAGCCCTCCTCTCCTGGCCTTAGTAGCCAGCCCTCCTCTCCTGTCCTTAGTAGCCAGCCCTCCTCTCTGTCCTTAATAAACAGCCCTCCTCTCCTGTCCTTAGTAGCCAGCCCTCCTCTCCTGTCCTTAATAAACAGCCCTACTCTCCTGTCCTTAGTAGCCAGCCCTCCTCTCCTGACCTTAGTAGCCAGCCCTCCTCTCCTGTCCTTAGTAAACAGCCCTCCTCTCCTGTCCTTAGTAGCCAGCCCTCCTCTCCTGTCCTTAGTAAACAGCCCTCCTCTCCTGTCCTTAATAAACAGCCCTCCTCTCCTGTCCTTAGTAGACAGCCCTCCTCTCCTGTCCTTAGTAGACAGCCCTCCTCTCCTGTCCTTAGTAGACAGCCCTCCTCTCCTGTCCTTAGTAAACAGCCCTCATCTCCTGTCCTTAATAAACAGCCCTCCTCTCCTGTCCTTAGTAGACAGCCCTCCTCTCCTGTCCTTAGTAAACAGCCCTCCTCTCCTGTCCTTAGTAGCCAGCCCTCCTCTCCTGTCCTTAGTAAACAGCCCTCCTCTCCTGTCCTTAATAAACAGCCCTCCTCTCCTGTCCTTAGTAGACAGCCCTCCTCTCCTGTCCTTAGTAGACAGCCCTCCTCTCCTGTCCTTAGTAAACAGCCCTCCTCTCCTGTCCTTAGTAAACAGCCCTCTCTCCTGTCCTTAGTAGCCAGCCCTCCTCTCCTGTCCTTAGTAGACAGCCCTCCTCTCCTGTCCTTAGTAAACAGCCCTCCTCTCCTGTCCTTAGTAAACAGCCCTCCTCTCCTGTCCTTGGTACAGCCCTCCTTCTCCTGTCCTTAGTAGACAGCCCTCCTCTCCTGTCCTTAGTAAACAGCCCTCCTCTCCTGTCCTTGGTAAATAGCCCTCCTCTCCTGTCCTTGGTAGACAGCCCTCCTTCTCCTGTCCTTAGTAGACAGCCCTCCTCTCCTGTCCTTAGTAAACAGCCCTCCTCTCCTGTCCTTAGTAAACAGCCCTCCTCTCCTGTCCTTAGTAGACAGCCCTCCTCTCCTGTCCTTAGTAAACAGCCCTCCTCTCCTGTCCTTAGTAAACAGCCCTCCTCTCCTGTCCTTAGTAAACAGCCCTCCTCTCCTGTCCTTAGTAAACAGCCCTCCTCTCCTGTCCTTAGTAGACAGCCCTCCTCTCCTGTCCTTAGTAAACAGCCCTCCTCTCCTGTCCTTAATAAACAGCCCTCCTCTCCTGTCCTTAGTAAACAGCCCTCCTCTCCTGTCCTTAGTAAACAGCCCTCCTCTCCTGTCCTTAGTAGACAGCCCTCCTTTCCTGTCCTTAGTAGACAGCCCTCCTCTCCTGACCTTAGTAGCCAGCCCTCCTCTCCTGGCCTTAGTAGCCAGCCCTCCTCTCCTGTCCTTAGTAGCCAGCCCTCCTCTCCTGTCCTTAATAAACAGCCCTCCTCTCCTGTCCTTAGTAGCCAGCCCTCCTCTCCTGTCCTTAATAAACAGCCCTACTCTCCTGTCCTTAGTAGCCAGCCCTCCTCTCCTGACCTTAGTAGCCAGCCCTCCTCTCCTGTCCTTAGTAAACAGCCCTCCTCTCCTGTCCTTAGTAGCCAGCCCTCCTCTCCTGTCCTTAGTAAACAGCCCTCCTCTCCTGTCCTTAATAAACAGCCCTCCTCTCCTGTCCTTAGTAGACAGCCCTCCTCTCCTGTCCTTAGTAGACAGCCCTCCTCTCCTGTCCTTAGTAGACAGCCCTCCTCTCCTGTCCTTAGTAAACAGCCCTCATCTCCTGTCCTTAATAAACAGCCCTCCTCTCCTGTCCTTAGTAGACAGCCCTCCTCTCCTGTCCTTAGTAAACAGCCCTCCTCTCCTGTCCTTAGTAGCCAGCCCTCCTCTCCTGTCCTTAGTAAACAGCCCTCCTCTCCTGTCCTTAATAAACAGCCCTCCTCTCCTGTCCTTAGTAGACAGCCCTCCTCTCCTGTCCTTAGTAGACAGCCCTCCTCTCCTGTCCTTAGTAAACAGCCCTCCTCTCCTGTCCTTAGTAGCCAGCCCTCCTCTCCTGTCCTTAGTAGCCAGCCATCCTCTCCTGTCCTTAGTAAACAGCCCTCCTCTCCTGACCTTAGTAGCCAGCCCTCCTCTCCTGTCCTTAGTAAACAGCCCTCCTCTCCTGTGCTTAGTAGACAGCCCTCCTCTCCTGTCCTTAGTAGACAGCACTCCTCTCCTGTCCTTAGTAAACAGCCCTCCTCTCCTGTCCTTAGTAAAGACTTCACACAGCACTCATTTTTTAGAGTGAAAGACAAGGAAAGACAGAAAACATCCTGGGAAACTGGACTGTCGTAAGAGACAGGTCGAGGGGACGAGCTGTCTGGGAAACTGGACTGTCCTAAGAGACAGCTCGAGGGGACTAGCTGTCTGGGAAACTGGACTGTCCTAAGAGACAGGTCGAGGGGACTAGCTGTCTGATAGAGAGAATTTGAAGATTGAACCTGCAACTCCCAGACTGTTGTGAAAATCTGAGCAAAAAAACTCAAGAGTTTGAATAGCTGAATAACTTTTAGATATTTTTCTTCCACAAACAGTGCTTCAACATCAATAGTATCGACATGGTAGAGGGGCAGGGACTTGAGATTAGCCCGTTTTGAGAGGGTACATGGTTTGAGAAGGTAGAAGGAGATGTAACCAGTAGATTCAGGAGGTTAATGATTTTGATGTTCTGTCCTTTAGAGGAACTGGACTACCTGGGAATGAGAGTTTGACAGATGTTTAGAGGGCAGGGGTTGAGAAGAGAGAGGACTGAGGAGGTCGTTAGAGAGAGAGGACTGAGGAGGTAGTTAGAGAGAGAGAGGGACTGAGGGTGGGGAACTGAGGAGGTAATTAGAGAGAGAGAGGAGGACTGAGGGTGGGGGAACTGAGGAGGTAGTTAGAGAGAGAGAGGACTGAGGGTGGGGGAACTGAGGAGGTAGTTACAGAGAGAGAGGACTGAGGGTGGGGGAACTGAGCAGGTAGCTAGAGAGAGAGGACTGAGGGTGGGGGAACTGAGGAGGTCGTTGGAGAGAGAGGACTGAGGGTGGGGAACTGAGGAGGTCGTTGGAGAGAGGACTGAGGGTGGGGGAACTGAGGAGGTCGTTGGAGAGAGGACTGAGGGTGGGTGAACTGAGGAGGTAGCTAGAGAGAGAGGACTGAGGGTGGGGGAACTGAGGAGGTCGTTGGAGAGAGAGAGGACTGAGGGTGGGGGAACTGAGCAGGTCGTTGGAGAGAGGACTGAGGGTGGGGGAACTGAGGAGGTCGTTGGAGAGAGGACTGAGGGTGGGTGAACTGAGGAGTTATCTAGAGAGAGGACTAGGGGGGAACTGAGGAGGTCGTTGGAGAGAGGACTGAGGGTGGGGAACTGAGGAGGTCGTTGGAGAGAGGACTGAGGGTGGGTGAACTGAGGAGGTAGCTAGAGAGAGAGGACTGAGGGTGGGGGGGGAACTGAGGAGGTCGTTGGAGAGAGGACTGAGGGTGGGGGAACTGAGGAGGTAGTTAGAGAGAGAGAGGACTGAGGGTGGGGGAACTGAGGAGGTAGTTAGAGAGAGAGAGGACTGGGGTGGGGAACTGAGGAGGTAGCTAGAGAGAGAGGACTGAGGGTGGGGGAACTGAGGAGGTCGTTGGAGAGAGAGGGACTGAGGGTGGGGAACTGAGGAGGTAGTTGAGAAGAGAGGACTGAGGTGGGGAACTGAAGAGGTCGTTGGAGAGAGAGAGGACTGAGGGTGGGGGAACTGAGGAGGTCGTTGGAGAGAGAGAGGACTGAGGGTGGGGGGAACTGAGGAGGTCGTTGGAGCGAGAGGGTACTGAGGGTGGGGGGAACTGAGCAGGTCGTTGGAGAGAGAGAGGACTGAGGGTGGGGAACTGAGGAGGTCGTTGGAGAGAGGACTGAGGGTAGGTGAAATGAGGAGTTATCTAGAGAGAGAGAGGACTGAGGGTGGGTGAACTGAGGAGGTAGCTAGAGAAAGAGAGGACTGAGGGTGGGGGAACTGAGGAGGTCGTTGGAGAGAGGACTGAGGGTGGGGGAACTGGGGAGGTCGTTGGAAAGAGGACTGAGGGTGGGGAACTGAGGAGGTAGTTGGAGAGAGAGAGGACTGAGGGTGGGGAACTGAGGAGGTAGTTGGAGATAGAGAGGACTGAGGGTGGGGGAACTGAGGAGGTAGTTGGAGAGAGAGAGACTGAGGGTGAGGGAACTGAGGAGGTCATTGGAGAGAGAGAGGACTGAGGGTGGGGGAACTGAGGAGGTAGCTAGAGAGAGAGGACTGAGGGTGGGGGAACTGAGGAGGTCGTTGGAGAGAGGACTGAGGGTGGGGGAACTGAGGAGGTAGTTAGAGAGAGAGAGGACTGAGGGTGGGGGAACTGAGGAGGTAATTAGAGAGAGAGAGAGGACTGAGGGTGGGGGAACTGAGGAGGTAGTTAGAGAGAGAGAGGACTGAGGTTGGGGGAACTGAGGAGGTAGTTAGAGAGAGAGAGGACTGGGGGTGGGGAACTGAGGAGGTAGCTAGAGAGAGAGAGGACTGAGGGTGGGGAACTGAGGAGGTCGTTGGAGAGAGAGAGGACTGAGGTGGGGGAACTGAGGAGGTAGTTGAGAAGAGAGAGGACTGAGGGTGGGGGAACTGAAGAGGTCGTTGGAGAGAGAGAGGACTGAGGGTGGGGGAACTGAGGAGGTCGTTGGAGAGAGAGAGGACTGAGGGTGGGTGAACTGAGGAGTTATCTAGAGAGAGAGAGGACTGAGGGTGGGTGAACTGAGGAAGTAGCTAGAGAGAGAGAGGGACTGAGGGTGGGGGAACTGAGGAGGTCGTTGGAGAGAGGACTGAGGGTGGGGGAACTGAGGAGGTCGTTGGAAAGAGGACTGAGGGTGGGGGAACTGAGGAGGTAGTTGGAGAGAGAGAGGACTGAGGGTGGGGGAACTGATGAGGTAGTTGGAGAGAGAGAGGACTGAGGGTGGGGGAACTGAGGAGGTCGTTGGAGAGAGAGAGTACTGAGGGTGGGGAACTGAGGAGGTCGTTGGAGAGAGGACTGAGGGTGGGGGAACTGAGGAGGTCGTTTGAGAGAGGACTGAGGGTGGGTGAACTGAGGAGGTAGCTAGAGAGAGAGGACTGAGGGTGGGGGAACTGAGGAGGTCGTTGGAGAGAGGACTGAGGGTGGGGGAACTGAGGAGGTAATTAGAGAGAGAGAGAGGACTGAGGGTGGGGGAACTGTGGAGGTAGTTAGAGAGAGAGAGGACTGAGGGTGAGGGGGGGAACTGAGGAGGTAGCTAGGAGAGAGAGAGGACTGAGGGTGGGGGAACTGAAGAGGTCGTTGGAGAGAGAGAGGACTGAGGGTGGGGAACTGAGGAGGTCGTTGGAGAGAGAGAGACTGAGGGTGGGGGAACTGAGGAGGTCGTTGGAGGGAGAGAGTACTGAGGGTGGGGGAACTGAGCAGGTCGTTGGAGAGAGAGAGGCCTGAGGGTGGGGGAACTGAGGAGGTCATAGGAGAGAGGACTGAGGGTGGGGGAACTGAGGAGGTCGTTGGAGAGAGGACTGAGGGTGGGTGAACTGAGGAGGTAGCTAGAGAGAGAGGACTGAGGGTGGGGGAACTGAGGAGGTCGTTGGAGAGAGGACTGAGGGTGGGGGAACTGAGGAGGTAGTTAGAGAGAGAGAGACTGAGGGTGGGGGAACTGAGGAGGTAATTAGAGAGAGAGAGGACTGAGGGTGGGGGAACTGAGGAGGTAGTTAGAGAGAGAGGACTGAGGGTGGGGGGAACTGAGGAGGTAGCTAGAGAGAGAGGACTGAGGGTGGGGGAACTGAAGAGGTCGTTGGAGAGAGAGAGGACTGAGGGTGGGGGAACTGAGGAGGTCGTTGGAGGGAGAGAGTACTGAGGGTGGGGGAACTGAGCAGGTCGTTGGAGAGAGAGAGGACTGAGGGTGGGGGAACTGAGGAGGTAGTTGAGAAGAGAGAGGACTGAGGGTGGGGGAACTGAGGAGGTCGTTGGAAAGAGGACTGTGGGTGGGGAACTGAGGAGGTCGTTGGAGAGAGAGAGTACTGAGGGTGGGGGAACTGAGCAGGTCGTTGGAGAGAGAGAGGACTGAGGGTGGGGGAACTGAGGAGGTCGTTGGAGAGAGGACTGAGGGTGGGTGAACTGAGGAGTTATCTAGAGAGAGAGAGGACTGAGGGTGGGTGAACTGAGGAAGTAGCTAGAGAGAGAGAGGACTGAGGGTGGGGGAACTGAGGAGGTCGTTGGAGAGAGGACTGAGGGTGGGGGAACTGAGGAGGTCATTGGAAAGAGGACTGAGGGTGGGGGAACTGAGGAGGTAGTTGGAGAGAGAGAGACTGAGGGTGGGGAGCTGAGGAGGTAGTTGGAGAGAGAGAGGACTGAGGGTGGGGGAACTGAGGAGGTCGTTGGAGAGAGAGAGACTGAGGGTGGGGGAACTGAGGAGGTCGTTGGAGAGAGAGAGGACTGAGGGTGGGGGAACTGAGGAGGTCGTTGGAGAGAGTACTGAGGGTGGGGGAACTGAGGAGGTCGTTGGAGAGAGGACTGAGGGTGGGGGAACTGAGGAGGTCGTTGGAAAGAGGACTGAGGGTGGGGGAACTGAAGAGGTCATTGGAGAGAGAGAGGACTGAGGGTGGGGGAACTGAGGAGGTCGTTGGAGAGAGAGAGAGGACTGAGGGTGGGGGAACTGAGGAGGTCGTTGGAGAGAGAGAGTACTGAGGCTGGGGGAACTGAGCAGGTCGTTGGAGAGAGAGAGGACTGAGGGTGGGGGAACTGAGGAGGTCGTTGGAGAGAGGACTGAGGGTGGGTGAACTGAGGAGTTATCTAGAGAGAGAGAGGACTGAGGGTGGGTGAACTGAGGAAGTAGCTAGAGAGCGAGAGGACTGAGGGTGGGGGAACTGAGGAGGTCGTTGGAGAGAGGACTGAGGGTGGGGGAACTGAGGAGGTCGTTGGAAAGAGGACTGAGGGTGGGGGAACTGAGGAGGTAGTTGGAGAGAGAGAGGACTGAGGGTGGGGGAACTGGGGAGGTAGTTGGAGAGAGAGAGGACTGAGGGTGGGGGAACTAAGGAGGTCGTTGGAAAGAGGGAGGACTACGGGTGGGGGAACTGAGGAGGTAGTTGGAGAAAGAGAGGACTGAGGGTGGGGGAACTGAGGAGGTAGTTGGAGAGAGAGAGGACTGAGGGTGGGGGAACTGAGGAGGTAGTTGGAGAGAGAGAGGACTGAGTGTGGGGGAACTGGGGAAGTAGTTGGAGAGAGAGAGGACTGAGGGTGGGGGAACTGAGGAGGTCGTTGGAAAGAGGGAGGACTGAGGGTGGGGGAACTGAGGAGGTTGTTGGAGAGAGAGAGGACTGAGGGTGGGGGAACTGAGGAGGTAGTTGGAGAGAGAGAGGACTGAGGGTGGGGGAACTGAGGAGGTCGTTGGAGAGAGGGAGGACTGAGGGTGGGGGAACTGAGGAGGTCGTTGGAAAGAGGACTGAGGGTGGGGGAACTGAGGAGGTAGTTGGAGAGAGAGAGGACTGAGGGTGGGGGAACTGAAGAGGTCGTTGGAGAGAGAGGCCTGAGGGTGGGGGAACTGAGGAGGTCGTTGGAGAGAGAGAGGACTGAGGGTGGGGGAACTGAGGAGGTCGTTGGAGAGAGAGAGTACTGAGGGTGGAGGAACTGAGGAGGTCGTTGGAGAGAGAGAGAACTGAGGAGGTCGTTGGAGAGAGGACTGAGGGTGGGGGAACTGAGGAGGTCGTTGGAGAGAGGACTGAGGGTGGGGGAACTGAGGTGGTCGTTGGAGAGAGGACTGAGGGTGGGGGAACTGAGGAGGTCGTTGGAGAGAGAGAGGACTGAGGGTGGGGGAACTGAGGAGGTAGTTGGAGATAGAGAGGACTGAGGGTGGGGGAACTGAGGAGGTAGTTGGAGAGAGAGAGGACTGAGGGTGGGGGAACTGAGGAGGTCGTTGGAGAGAGAGAGGACTGAGGGTGGGGGAACTGAGGAGGTCGTTGGAGAGAGAGAGGCCTGAGGGTGGGGGAACTGAGGAGGTCGTTGGAAAGAGGACTGAGGGTGGGGAAACTGAGGAGGTAGTTGGAAAGAGGACTAAGGGGGGGACTGAGGAGGTAGTTGGAGAGAGAGAGGACTGAGGGTGGGGGAACTGAGGAGGTGTTGGAGAGAGAGAGGACTGAGGGTGGGGAACTGAGGAGGTCGTTGGAGAGAGGACTGAGGGTGGGGGAACTGAGGAGGTCGTTGGAGAGAGGACTGAGGGTGGGGGAACTGAGGTGGTCGTTGGAGAGAGGTGGGGGAACTGAGGAGGTCGTTGGAGAGAGGACTGAGGGTGGGGGAACTGGGGAGGGAGTTGGAGAGAGAGAGGACTGAGGGTGGGGGAACTGAGGAGGTCGTTGGAAAGAGGGAGGACTACGGGTGGGGGAACTGAGGAGGTTGTTGGAGAGAGAGAGGACTGAGGGTGGGGGAATTGAGGAGGTAGTTGGAGAGAGAGAGGACTGAGGGTGGGGGAACTGAGGTCGTTGGAGAGAGGACTGAGGGTGGGGGAACTGAGGAGGTCGTTGGAGAGAGGACTGAGGGTGGGTGAACTGAGGAGGTAGCTAGAGAGAGAGAGGACTGAGGGTGGGGTAACTGAGGAGGTAGTTGGAGAGAGAGAGGACTGAGGGTGGGGGAACTGAGGAGGTAGTTGGAGAGAGAGAGGACTGAGGGTGGGGGAACTGAGGAGGTAGTTGGAGAGAGAGAGGACTGAGGGTGGGGGAACTGAGGAGGTCGTTGGAAAGAGGTAGGAGTACGGGTGGGGGAACTGAGGAGGTAGTTGGAGAGAGAGAGGACTGAGGGTGGGGAAACTGAGGAGGTAGTTAGAGAGAGAGAGGACTGAGGGTGGGGGGAACTGAGGAGGTAGCTGGAGAGAGAGAGGACTGAGGGTGGGGAACTGAGGAGGTAGTTGGAGAGAGAGAGGACTGAGGGTGGGGGGAACTGAGGAGGTAGTTGAGAAGAGAGAGGACTGAGGGTGGGGTAACTGAAGAGGTCGTTGGAGAGAGAGAGGCCTGAGGGTGGGGGAACTGAGGAGGTCGTTGGAGAGAGAGAGGACTGAGGGTGGGGGAACTGAGGAGGTCGTTGGAGAGAGAGAGTACTGAGGGTGGGGGAACTGAGGAGGTCGTTGGAAAGAGGACTGAGGGTGGGGGAACTGAGGAGGTAGTTGGAGAGAGAGAGGACTGAGGGTGGGGGAACTGAGGAGGTAGTTGGAGATAGAGAGGACTGAGGGTGGGGGAACTGAGGAGGTAGTTGGAGAGAGAGAGACTGAGGGTGGGGGAACTGAGGAGGTCGTTGGAGAGAGAGAGACTGAGGGTGGGGGAACTGAGGAGGTCGTTGGAGAGAGAGAGGACTGAGGGTGGGGGAACTGAGGAGGTCGTTGGAGAGAGAGAGGACTGAGGGTGGGGGGAACTGAGGAGGTCGTTGGAGAGAGGACTGAGGGTGGGGGAACTGAGGAGGTCGTTGGAGAGAGGGACTGAGGGTGGGGGAACTGAGGTGGTCGTTGGAGAGAGGTGGGGGAACTGAGGAGGTCGTTGGAGAGAGGACTGAGGGTGGGGGAACTGGGGAGGGAGTTGGAGAGAGAGAGGACTGAGGGTGGGGGAACTGAGGAGGTCGTTGGAAAGAGGGAGGACTACGGGTGGGGGAACTGAGGAGGTTGTTGGAGAGAGAGAGGACTGAGGGTGGGGAATTGAGGAGGTAGTTGGAGAGAGAGGACTGAGGGTGGGGGAACTGAGGTCGTTGGAGAGAGGACTGAGGGTGGGGGAACTGAGGAGGTCGTTGGAGAGAGGACTGAGGGTGGGTGAACTGAGGAGGTAGCTAGAGAGAGAGAGGACTGAGGGTGGGGTAACTGAAGAGGTAGTTGGAGAGAGAGAGGACTGAGGGTGGGGGAACTGAGGAGGTAGTTGGAGAGAGAGAGGACTGAGGGTGGGGGAACTGAGGAGGTAGTTGGAGAGAGAGAGGACTGAGGGTGGGGGAACTGAGGAGGTCGTTGGAAAGAGGGAGGAGTACGGGTGGGGGAACTGAGGAGGTAGTTGGAGAGAGAGAGGACTGAGGGTGGGGAAACTGAGGAGGTAGTTAGAGAGAGAGAGGACTGGGGGTAGGGGAACTGAGGAGGTAGCTAGAGAGAGAGAGGACTGAGGGTGGGGGAACTGAGGAGGTAGTTGGAGAGAGAGAGGACTGAGGGTGGGGGAACTGAGGAGGTAGTTGAGAAGAGAGAGGACTGAGGGTGGGGTAACTGAAGAGGTCGTTGGAGAGAGAGAGGCCTGAGGGTGGGGGAACTGAGGAGGTCGTTGGAGAGAGAGAGTACTGAGGGTGGGGGAACTGAGGAGGTCGTTGGAAAGAGGACTGAGGGTGGGGGAACTGAGGAGGTAGTTGGAGAGAGAGAGGACTGAGGGTGGGGGAACTGAGGAGGTAGTTGGAGATAGAGAGGACTGGGGGTGGGGGAACTGAGGAGGTAGTTGGAGAGAGAGAGGACTGAGGGTGGGGGAACTGAGGAGGTCGTTGGAGAGAGAGAGGACTGAGGGTGGGGGAACTGAGGAGGTCGTTGGAGAGAGAGAGACTGAGGGTGGGGGAACTGAGGAGGTCGTTGGAAAGAGGACTGAGGGTGGGGGAACTGAGGTCGTTGGAAAGAGGACTAAGGGTGGGGGAACTGAGGAGGTAGTTGGAGAGAGAGAGGACTGAGGGTGGGGGAACTGAGGAGGTGTTGGAGAGAGAGAGAGACTGAGGGTGGGGGAACTGAGGAGGTCGTTGGAGAGAGAGAGGACTGAGGGTGGGGGAACTGAGGAGGTCGTTGGAGAGAGGACTGAGGGTGGGGGAACTGAGGAGGTCGTTGGAGAGAGGACTGAGGGTGGGGGAACTGAGGTGGTCGTTGGAGAGAGGTGGGGGAACTGAGGAGGTCGTTGGAGAGAGGACTGAGGGTGGGGGAACTGGGGAGGTAGTTGGAGAGAGAGAGGACTGAGGGTGGGGGAAGTGAGGAGGTCGTTGGAAAGAGGGAGGACTACGGGTGGGGGAACTGAGGAGGTAGTTGGAGATAGAGAGGACTGAGGGTGGGGGAACTGAGGAGGTAGTTGGAGAGAGAGAGGACTGAGGGTGGGGGAACTGAAGAGGTAGTTGGAGAGAGAGGGACTGAGGGTGGGGGAACTGAGGAGGTAGTTGGAGAGAGAGAGGACTGAGGGTGGGGGAACTGAAGGAGATAGTTGGAGAGAGAGAGGACTGAGGGTGGGGGAACTGAGGAGGTCGTTGGAGAGAGAGAGGACTGAGGGTGGGGGAACTGAGGAGGTCGTTGGAGAGAGGACTGAGGGTGGGGGAACTGAGGAGGTCGTTGGAGAGAGGACTGAGGGTGGGGGAACTGAGGAGGTAGTTGGAGAGAGAGAGGACTGAGGGTGGGGGAACTGAGGAGGTAGTTGAGAAGAGAGAGGACTGAGGGTGGGGTAACTGAAGAGGTCGTTGGAGAGAGAGAGGCCTGAGGGTGGGGGAACTGAGGAGGTCGTTGGAGAGAGAGAGGACTGAGGGTGGGGGAACTGAGGAGGTCGTTGGAGAGAGAGAGAGTACTGAGGGTGGGGAACTGAGGAGGTCGTTGGAAAGAGGACTGAGGGTGGGGGAACTGAGGAGGTAGTTGGAGAGAGAGAGGACTGAGGGTGGGGGAACTGAGGAGGTAGTTGGAGAGAGAGAGGACTGAGGGTGGGGGAACTGAGGAGGTCGTTGGAGAGAGAGAGGACTGAGGGTGGGGGGAACTGAGGAGGTCGTTGGAGAGAGAGAGGACTGAGGGTGGGGGAACTGAGGAGGTCGTTGGAGAGAGGACTGAGGGTGGGGGAACTGAGGAGGTCGTTGGAGAGAGGACTGAGGGTGGGGAACTGAGGTGGTCATTGGAGAGAGGTGGGGGAACTGAGGAGGTCGTTGGAGAGAGGACTGAGGGTGGGGGAACTGGGGAGGGAGTTGGAGAGAGAGAGGACTGAGGGTGGGGGAACTGAGGAGGTCGTTGGAAAGAGGGAGGACTACGGGTGGGGGAACTGAGGAGGTTGTTGGAGAGAGAGAGGACTGAGGGTGGGGGAATTGAGGAGGTAGTTGGAGAGAGAGAGGACTGAGGGTGGGGAACTGAGGTCGTTGGAGAGAGGACTGAGGGTGGGGAACTGAGGAGGTCGTTGGAGAGGGACTGAGGGTGGGTGAACTGAGGAGGTAGCTAGAGAGAGAGAGGACTGAGGGTGGGGTAACTGAAGAGGTAGTTGGAGAGAGAGAGGACTGAGGGTGGGGAACTGAGGAGGTAGTTGGAGAGAGAGAGGACTGAGGGTGGGGGAACTGAGGAGGTAGTTGGAGAGAGAGAGGACTGAGGGTGGGGGAACTGAGGAGGTCGTTGGAAAGAGGGAGGAGTACGGGTGGGGGAACTGAGGAGGTAGTTGGAGAGAGAGAGGACTGAGGGTGGGGAAACTGAGGAGGTAGTTAGAGAGAGAGAGGACTGGGGGTAGGGGAACTGAGGAGGTAGCTAGAGAGAGAGAGGACTGAGGGTGGGGGAACTGAGGAGGTAGTTGGAGAGAGAGAGGACTGAGGGTGGGGGAACTGAGGAGGTAGTTGAGAAGAGAGAGGACTGAGGGTGGGGTAACTGAAGAGGTCGTTGGAGAGAGAGAGGCCTGAGGGTGGGGAACTGAGGAGGTCGTTGGAGAGAGAGAGGACTGAGGGTGGGGGAACTGAGGAGGTCGTTGGAGAGAGAGAGTACTGAGGGTGGGGAACTGAGGAGGTCGTTGGAAAGAGGACTGAGGGTGGGGAACTGAGGAGGTAGTTGGAGAGAGAGAGGACTGAGGGTGGGGGAACTGAGGAGGTAGTTGGAGATAGAGAGGACTGGGGGTGGGGGAACTGAGGAGGTAGTTGGAGAGAGAGAGGACTGAGGGTGGGGGAACTGAGGAGGTCGTTGGAGAGAGAGAGGACTGAGGGTGGGGGAACTGAGGAGGTCGTTGGAGAGAGAGAGACTGAGGGTGGGGGAACTGAGGAGGTCGTTGGAAAGAGGACTGAGGGTGGGGGAACTGAGGTCGTTGGAAAGAGGACTAAGGGTGGGGGAACTGAGGAGGTAGTTGGAGAGAGAGAGGACTGAGGGTGGGGGAACTGAGGAGGTGTTGGAGAGAGAGAGGACTGAGGGTGGGGAACTGAGGAGGTCGTTGGAGAGAGAGAGGACTGAGGGTGGGGGAACTGAGGAGGTCGTTGGAGAGAGGACTGAGGGTGGGGGAACTGAGGAGGTCGTTGGAGAGAGACTGAGGGTGGGGGAACTGAGGTGGTCGTTGGAGAGAGGTGGGGGAACTGAGGAGGTCGTTGGAGAGGAGGACTGAGGGTGGGGGAACTGGGGAGGTAGTTGGAGAGAGAGAGGACTGAGGGTGGGGAAGTGAGGAGGTCGTTGGAAAGAGGGAGGACTACGGGTGGGGGAACTGAGGAGGTAGTTGGAGATAGAGAGGACTGAGGGTGGGGAACTGAGGAGGTAGTTGGAGAGAGAGAGGACTGAGGGTGGGGAACTGAAGAGGTAGTTGGAGAGAGAGAGGACTGAGGGTGGGGGAACTGAGGAGGTAGTTGGTGAGAGAGAGACTGAGGGTGGGGGAACTGAAGGAGATAGTTGGAGAGAGAGAGGACTGAGGGTGGGGAACTGAGGAGGTCGTTGGAGAGAGAGAGGACTGAGGGTGGGGGAACTGAGGAGGTCGTTGGAGAGAGGACTGAGGGTGGGGAACTGAGGAGGTCGTTGGAGAGAGGACTGAGGGTGGGGGAACTGAGGAGGTAGTTGGAGAGAGAGAGGACTGAGGGTGGGGGAACTGAGGAGGTAGTTGAGAAGAGAGAGGACTGAGGGTGGGGTAACTGAAGAGGTCGTTGGAGAGAGAGAGGCCTGAGGGTGGGGGGAACTGAGGAGGTCGTTGGAGAGAGAGAGGACTGAGGGTGGGGGAACTGAGGAGGTCGTTGGAGAGAGAGAGTACTGAGGGTGGGGGAACTGAGGAGGTCGTTGGAAAGAGGACTGAGGGTGGGGGAACTGAGGAGGTAGTTGGAGAGAGAGAGGACTGAGGGTGGGGGAACTGAGGAGGTAGTTGGAGATAGAGAGGACTGAGGGTGGGGGAACTGAGGAGGTAGTTGGAGAGAGAGAGGACTGAGGGTGGGGGAACTGAGGAGGTCGTTGGAGAGAGAGAGGACTGAGGGTGGGGGAACTGAGGAGGTCGTTGGAGAGAGAGAGGACTGAGGGTGGGGAACTGAGGAGGTCGTTGGAGAGAGGACTGAGGGTGGGGGAACTGAGGAGGTCGTTGGAGAGAGGACTGAGGGTGGGGGAACTGAGGTGGTCATTGGAGAGAGGTGGGGGAACTGAGGAGGTCGTTGGAGAGAGGACTGAGGGTGGGGGAACTGGGGAGGGAGTTGGAGAGAGAGGACTGAGGGTGGGGGAACTGAGGAGGTCGTTGGAAAGAGGGAGGACTACGGGTGGGGGAACTGAGGAGGTTGTTGGAGAGAGAGAGGACTGAGGGTGGGGGAATTGAGGAGGTAGTTGGAGAGAGAGAGGACTGAGGGTGGGGGAACTGAGGTCGTTGGAGAGAGGACTGAGGGTGGGGGAACTGAGGAGGTCGTTGGAGAGAGGACTGAGGGTGGGTGAACTGAGGAGGTAGCTAGAGAGAGAGGACTGAGGGTGGGGTAACTGAAGAGGTAGTTGGAGAGAGAGAGACTGAGGGTGGGGGAACTGAGGAGGTAGTTGGAGAGAGAGAGGACTGAGGGTGGGGGAACTGAGGAGGTAGTTGGAGAGAGAGAGGACTGAGGGTGGGGGAACTGAGGAGGTCGTTGGAAAGAGGGAGGAGTACGGGTGGGGGAACTGAGGAGGTAGTTGGAGAGAGAGAGGACTGAGGGTGGGGAAACTGAGGAGGTAGTTAGAGAGAGAGAGGACTGGGGTAGGGAAACTGAGGAGGTAGCTAGAGAGAGAGAGGACTGAGGGTGGGGGGAACTGAGGAGGTAGTTGGAGAGAGAGGACTGAGGGTGGGGGAACTGAGGAGGTAGTTGAGAAGAGAGAGGACTGAGGGTGGGGTAACTGAAGAGGTCGTTGGAGAGAGAGAGGCCTGAGGGTGGGGGAACTGAGGAGGTCGTTGGAGAGAGAGAGGACTGAGGGTGGGGGAACTGAGGAGGTCGTTGGAGAGAGAGAGTACTGAGGGTGGGGGAACTGAGGAGGTCGTTGGAAGAGAGGACTGAGGGTGGGGGAACTGAGGAGGTAGTTGGAGAGAGAGAGGACTGAGGGTGGGGGAACTGAGGAGGTAGTTGGAGATAGAGAGGACTGGGGGTGGGGAACTGAGGAGGTAGTTGGAGAGAGAGAGGACTGAGGGTGGGGGGAACTGAGGAGGTCGTTGGAGAGAGAGAGGACTGAGGGTGGGGGAACTGAGGAGGTCGTTGGAGAGAGAGAGACTGAGGGTGGGGGAACTGAGGAGGTCGTTGGAAAGAGGACTGAGGGTGGGGGAACTGAGGTCGTTGGAAAGAGGACTAAGGGTGGGGGAACTGAGGAGGTAGTTGGAGAGAGAGAGGACTGAGGGTGGGGGAACTGAGGAGGTGTTGGAGAGAGAGACTGAGGGTGGGGGAACTGAGGAGGTCGTTGGAGAGAGAGAGGACTGAGGGTGGGGGAACTGAGGAGGTCGTTGGAGAGAGGACTGAGGGTGGGGGAACTGAGGAGGTCGTTGGAGAGAGGACTGAGGGTGGGGGAACTGAGGTGGTCGTTGGAGAGAGGGGGAACTGAGGAGGTCGTTGGAGAGAGGACTGAGGGTGGGGGAACTGGGGAGGTAGTTGGAGAGAGAGAGGACTGAGGGTGGGGGAAGTGAGGAGGTCGTTGGAAAGAGGGAGGACTACGGGTGGGGGAACTGAGGAGGTAGTTGGAGATAGAGAGGACTGAGGGTGGGGGAACTGAGGAGGTAGTTGGAGAGAGAGAGGACTGAGGGTGGGGGAACTGAAGAGGTAGTTGGAGAGAGAGAGGACTGAGGGTGGGGGGAACTGAGGAGGTAGTTGGAGAGAGAGAGGACTGAGGGTGGGGAACTGAAGGAGATAGTTGGAGAGAGAGAGGACTGAGGGTGGGGGAACTGAGGAGGTCGTTGGAGAGAGAGGACTGAGGGTGGGGGAACTGAGGAGGTCGTTGGAGAGAGGACTGAGGGTGGGGGAACTGAGGAGGTCGTTGGAGAGAGGACTGAGGGTGGGGGAACTGAGGTGGTCGTTGGAGAGAGGTGGGGGAACTGAGGAGGTCGTTGGAGAGAGGACTGAGGGTGGGGGAACTGGGAGGTAGTTGGAGAGAGAGAGGACTGAGGGTGGGGGAACTGAGGAGGTCGTTGGAAAGAGGGAGGACTACGGGTGGGGGAACTGAGGAGGTAGTTGGAGATAGAGAGGACTGAGGGTGGGGGAACTGAGGAGGTAGTTGGAGAGAGAGAGGACTGAGGGTGGGGGAACTGAAGAGGTAGTTGGAGAGAGAGGACTGAGGGTGGGGGAACTGAGGAGGTAGTTGGAGAGAGAGAGGACTGAGTGTGGGGGAACTGAAGGAGATAGTTGGAGAGAGAGAGGACTGAAGGTGGGGGAACTGAGGAGGTAGTTGGAGAGAGAGAGGACTGAGGGTGGGGGAACTGAAGGAGATAGTTGGAGAGAGAGAGAGGACTGAGGGTGGGGGAACTGAGGAGGCAGTTGGAGAGAGAGAGGACTGAGGGTGGGGAACTGAAGAGGTAGTTGGAGAGAGAGAGGACTGAGGGTGGGGGAACTGAGGAGGTAGTTGGAGAGAGAGGACTGAGGGTGGGGAACTGAAGGAGATAGTTGGAGAGAGAGAGGACTGAAGGTGGGGGAACTGAGGAGGTAGTTGGAGAGAGAGAGGACTGAGGGTGGGGGAACTGAAGGAGATAGTTGGAGAGAGAGAGGACTGAGGGTGGGGGAACTGAGGAGGTAGTTGGAGAGGGAGAGGACTGAGGGTGGGGGAACTGAGGAGGTAGTTGGAGAGAGGGAGGACTGAGGGTGGGGGAACTGAAGGAGGTCGTTGGAGAGAGAGAGACTGAGGGTGGGGAACTGAGGGGCAGTTGGAGAGAGAGAGGACTGAGGGTGGGGGAACTGAAGAGGTAGTTGGAGAGAGAGAGGACTGAAGGTGGGGGAACTGAGGAGGTAGTTGGAGAGAGAGAGGACTGAGGGTGGGGGAACTGAGGAGGTCGTTGGAGAGAGAGAGGACTGAGGGTGGGGGAACTGAGGAGGTCGTTGGAGAGAGGACTGAGGGTGGGGGAACTGAAGGAGGTCGTTGGAGAGAGAGAGGACTGAGGGTGGGGGAACTGAAGGAGATAGTTGGAGAGAGAGAGGACTGAGGGTGGGGGAACTGAGGAGGTAGTTGGAGAGGGAGAGGACTGGGGGTGGGGGAACTGAGGAGGTAGTTGGAGAGAGGGAGGACTGAGGGTGGGGGAACTGAAGGAGGTCGTTGGAGAGAGAGAGGACTGAGGGTGGGGGAACTGAGGAGGTCGTTGGAGAGAGGACTGAGGGTGGGGGAACTGAAGGAGGTCGTTGGAGAGAAAGAGGACTGAGGGTGGGGGAACTGAGGAGGTCGTTGGAGAGGACTGAGGGTGGGGGAACTGAAGGAGGTCGTTGGAGAGAGAGAGGACTGAGGGTGGGGGAACTGAGGAGGTCGTTGGAGAGAGAGAGGACTGAGGGTGGGGGAACTGAGGAGGTCGTTGGAGAGAGGACTGAGGGTGGGGGAACTGAAGGAGGTCGTTGGAGAGAGAGAGGACTGAGGGTGGGGGAACTGAAGGAGGTCGTTGGAGAGAGAGAGGACTGAGGGTGGGTGAACTGAGGAGGTCGTTGGAGAGAGAGAGGACTGAGGGTGGGGGAACTGAAGGAGGTCGTTGGAGAGAGAGAGGACTGAGGGTGGGGGAACTGAGGAGGTCGTTGGAGAGAGGACTGAGGGTGGGGGAACTGAAGGAGGTCGTTGGAGAGAGAGAGGACTGAGGGTGGGGGAACTGAGGAGGTCGTTGGAGAGAGGACTGAGGGTGGGGGAACTGAAGGAGGTCGTTGGAGAGAGGACTGAGGGTGGGGGAACTGAAGGAGGTCGTTGGAGAGAGAGAGGACTGAGGGTGGGTGAACTGAAGGAGATAGTTGGAAAGAGGGAGAGGACTGAGGGTGGGGGAACTGAAGGAGATAGTTGGAAAGAGGGAGAGGACTGAGGGTGGGTGAACTGAAGGAGATAGTTGGAAAGAGGGAGAGGACTGAGGGTGGGTGAACTGAAGGAGATAGTTGGAAAGAGGGAGGACTGAGGGTGGGGGAACTGAAGGAGGTCGTTGGAGAGAGAGAGGACTGAGGGTGGGGGAACTGAAGGAGGTCGTTGGAGAGAGAGAGGACTGAGGGTGGGGGAACTGAAGGAGGTCGTTGGAGAGAGAGAGGACTGAGGGTGGGTGAACTGAAGGAGATAGTTGGAAAGAGGGAGAGGACTGAGGGTGGGTGAACTGAAGGAGATAGTTGGAAAGAGGGAGGACTGAGGGTGGGGGAACTGAAGGAGGTCGTTGGAGAGAGAGAGGACTGAGGGTGGGGGAACTGAAGGAGGTCGTTGGAGAGAGAGAGGACTGAGGGTGGGTGAACTGAAGGAGATAGTTGGAAAGAGGGAGGACTGAGGGTGATTTTTAGATCATTTTTTAATATAACCAGGCAGTCAGTTAAGAACAAATTCTTATTTACAATGACGGCCAATTCTTAACCTGGATGACTCTGGGCCAATTGTTCGCGACCCTATGGGACTCCAAATCCCGTCCGGTTGTGATACAGCCCGGAATCGAACCAGGGTCTGTACTGACACCTCTAGCACTGAGATGCAGTGCCTTAGAGCGCTCCGCCACTCGGGAGCCCGAGTTCTGACCGTATACATCGAGTCTGACTGATGTTCTGTTTATTGGGGGGGAAGTGACAGGAGCAGATAGCCTTACTCCGACAACTGTAAGGTGGCCAGATACCCAGCAGGCTCCACTGACTAGTGAGATGCAGGTCTGACCCCCAGTCCTGCACCCCCTGCCCAGTTAGAGTGCACCCTGTCAGGCATCAGCCGGGCCTAACGGCCACCTGCCCACACAATCACAGCCAGTGACCCATCACGCCGGCAAGGACGGGAAGAGAGAGAAACAGTTGACCCACAAGGAAGGAGGTGATTCTTTAAACTTGTTTGGAGCGTGTGTGTCTGTCTTTGTGTGTGTGTGTGCGCGTGTGTGTGTGTGTCTGTCTTTGTGTGTGTGTGTGTGTACTTGTGCGGAAATGTGTGTACGCATGCATTTGTAGCTCAACAGTCAATGTGTGTATTTTGTCCTCAATCACCGAGTGTGTGTGTGTGTGTGTGTGTGTGTGTGTGTGTGTGTGTGTGTGTGTGTGTGTGTGTGTGTGTGTGTGTGTGTGTGTGTGTGTGTGTGTGTGTGTGTGTGTGTGTGTGTGTGTGTGTGTGTGTGTGTGTGTGTGTGTGTGTGTGTGTGTGTGTGTGTAACCCACCTGTCAGTGTGTGTGTTGGGGAGCTCTGCACTGACACCAGAGAGGACACTGGTTGATAGGCTTCCATCGGCTTCCTGACAAAAAGACAGCAGACCCCCGACCCAAAACAGACAGATTAGATAGATGTACCTCTTTCCACTACCATCATCCCCTGCACCTCTCTCCCTCCCCCCTCTCACCCACCGTGACCCCACCCAGAAGCGACAGATAGATTAAGCAGATAGATGGATGGGTAGAGCTCTCTCCATGTCAAAGAGACAGTTGGATGTGATGGAGATATTTTCAAACAGACACATAGATTAGACAGACACATAGATCAGACAGACAGACAGACACATAGATCAGACAGACACATAGATCAGACAGACAGACAGACACATAGATTAGACAGACACATAGATCAGACAGACAGACAGACACATAGATTAGACAGACACATAGATCAGACAGACAGACAGACACATAGATTAGACAGACAGACAGACACATAGATTAGACAGACAGACAGACACATAGATTAGACAGACAGACAGACAGACAGACAGACAGACAGACAGACAGACAGACAGACAGACAGACAGACAGACAGACAGACAGACAGACAGACAGACAGACAGACAGACAAGACAGACAGACAGACAGACAGACAGACAGACAGATAGATAGATAGATCTCCCTCGACTCTCCCTCGTCTCCCCTCTCTTCCAAACTCATCCCATTCCAGGCCTACTGCCAGAGAGCCAGGCCAAGGTGTTCCACAGGGTTGGACTGGGTGAAGGATTTCCAACAACACCATGGTTTAAATCCAATAGAGCATATGTTTACTCTGCAGTTAATAATTGCTCTCCCTCTCAAAATTCCCTGTACCCTCCTCTCCTCATCTCTCCCTCATTATATTCCCTGTACCCTCCTCTCCTCCCCCTCTACTACTACACCCTCTAGCTCTGCCTCCCCTCTACTACTACACCCCTAGCTCTGCCTCCCCTCTCCCCCCTCTACTACTACACCTCTAGCTCTGCCTCCCCTCTACTACTACACCCCTAGCTCTGCTTCCCCTCTACTACTACACCCTCTAGCTCTGCGTCCCCCTCTACTACTACACCCTCTAGCTCTGCCTCCCCCTCTACTACTACACCCTCTAGCTCTGCCTCCCTCAACTACTACACCCTCTAGCTCTGCCTCCCCCTCCTCCCCCTCTACTACTACACCCTCTAGCTCTGCCTCCCCCTCTACTACTACACCCCTAGCTCTGCCTCCCTCTCTCCTCCCCCTCTACTACTACACCCTCTAGCTCTGCCTCCCCTCTACTACTACACCCTCTAGCTCTGCCTCCCCCTCTGCTACTACACCCTCTAGCTCTGCCTCCCCCTCCTCCCCCCTCTACTACTACACCCTCTAGCTCTGCCTCCCCCCCTCTACTACTTCACCCTCTAGCTCTGCGTCCCCTCTACTACTACACCCTCTAGCTCTGCCTCCCCTCTACTACTACACCCTCTAGCTCTGCCTCCCCCTCTACTACTTCACCCTCTAGCTCTGCCTCCCCCTCATCCCCCTCTACTACTACACCCTCTAGCTCTGCCTCCCCCCTATACTACTACAACCCCTAGCTCTGCCTCCCCCTCTCCTCCCCCTCTACTACTACACCCTCTAGCTCTCCCTCCCCCTCCTCCCCCTCTACTACTACAGCCCCTAGCTCTGCCTCCCCTCTCCTCCACCCTCTACTACTACACCCTCTAGCTCTGCCTCCCCCTCTCCTCCCCTCTACTACTACACCCTCTAGCTCTTTCTCCCCCTCTATTACTACACCTCTAGCTCTGCCTCCTCCTCTCCTCCCCTCTACTACTACACCCTCTAGCTATGCCTCCCCCTACTACTACACCCTCTAGCTCTGCCTCCCCCTCTCCTCCAGTCTCTGCTCTACACCCTCTAGCTCTGCCTCCCCCTCTGCTACTACACCCTCTAGCTCTGCCTCCCATCTCTCCTCCCCCTCTGCTACTACACCCTCTAACTCCGCCTCCCCCTGTTCCTCACTCCCTTCCTCCCCCATAATGCTACAGCGGTCCCAACACAGGCAGCAGAGATTGCCTCTGAAGAGAAAGGAGCAGAGGACTTATGGCTAGTCCACTCCAGAAACAACTCAGCTGAAATCAGTGCTGGTCAAAAGGTGTTCAATGTAATAGCTTTACAATCCTGCCCCTCCACGAGAGGAGACCTTAGAGGCATGGCAACCATAGAATTTCATTAGAACCATGGCAACCATAGAACTTGATAATCCTCTCAGCCAGCCAGCAGCATTGGCCTCCACAGACACATCAAATGGCAGCAGCTCTCCTCCCAGAGCATGGCCATCATCACATTTGATAGACAGCCAAGATGGTGTGTATGTGTGTGTGTGTGTGTGTGTGTGTGAGTGAGTGAGTGAGTGAGTGAGTGAGTGAGTGACCTGATACTAAGTTCTCTTTTTCATCATGAGGTTGTTGGCTCCAGAGGTTTGCCAGTTTTTCTGCTTCATGCGTATTAAACATGAACCATACTGGGAGATGGTAATGAGAACATAAAGGCTCTCTCTGCCTGGGTCCTGTTGGAGCCGTATGTGACTGGGTGTGTCTGCACATGTGCCTGTGTTTCTCCAACTGTGCCTCAGTGTACTGTATTGTGTGTGTGTGTGTGTAGGTGTGTGAGTGTGAGTGTGTGTGTGTGTGTGTGTGTGTGATCATAAAGTTAGTGCTGAAGCTGACGAGATCCACTGTGTTGAAATGAGATCCACTGTGTTGAAATGAGATCCACTGTGTTGAAATGAGATCCACTGTGTTGAATTTTTTTTTTTTTTTTTTTACCTTTATTTAACCAGGCAAGTCAGTTAAGAACAAATTCTTATTTTCAATGACGGCCTGGGAACAGTGGGTTAACTGCCTGTTCAGGGGCAGAACGACAGATTTGTACCTTGTCAGCTCGGGGGTTTGAACTCGCAACCTTCCGGTTACTAGTCCAACGCTCTAACCACTAGGCTACGCTGCCGCCCCGAAATGAGATCCACTGTGTTGAAATGACATCCCACTGCGTTGAAATGAGATCCACTGTGTTAAAATGAGATCCACTTGGCTGAAATGAGATCCACTGTGTTAAAATGAGATCCACTGTGCTGAAATGAGATCCACTGTGTTGAAATGAGATCCACTTGGCTGAAATGAGATCCACTGTGTTAAAATGAGATCCACTGTGCTGAAATGAGATCCACTGTGTTGAAATGAGATCCACTGTGTTGAAATGAGATCCCACTGTGTTGAAATGAGATCCCACTGTGTTGAAATGAGATCCACTGTGTTGAAATGAGATCCACTGTGTTGAAATGAGATCCCACTGTGTTGAAATGAGATCCACTGTGTTAAAATGAGATCCACTTGGCTGAAATGAGATCTACTTTGTTAAAATGAGATCCACTGTGCTGAAATGAGATCCACTGTGTTGAAATGAGATCCACTGTGTTGAAATGAGATAAGTTAACACTTTGGACAGTGCCGCACTTCACTGTCACCCCTGGTCGGTCTCTGTCTCTCTCTCTCCAGTCTCTCTCTCTCTAGTCTCTCTCTCTCTAGTCTCTCTCTCTCCAGTCTCTCTCTCTCTCTCTCTCTCTCTCTCTAGTCTCTCTCTCTCTCTCTCTCTCTCTCTCTCTCTCTCTCTCTCTCTCTCTCTCTCTCTCTCTCTCTCTCTCTCCAGTCTCTCTCTCTCCAGTCTCTCTCTCTCCAGTCTCTCTCTCTCTCTCTCACTCTCTCTCTCTCTCACCTGCGGTGTCTCTTGATGAGAAGTCTGTCCATGTAACTGAGACTGTGTTGGGTGAACTCCACCTTCACTGGTCCTCTCTCAGCCCCACTGTCACTCAGGTCTGACTGGGTCCCCATCACTTCCACTGATACTACACGGAGAGAGAGGGTTAAAGAAAAGAGAGGAGGGAGATTTAGAGAAGGGGAAGGAGAGAAAGAGTGGACAGAGGGAGAAGGAGTAGACAGAGGGAGAAGGAGAGACAGAGGGAGAAGGAGTAGACAGAGGGAGAAGGAGAGACAGAGGGAGAAGGAGTAGACAGAGGGAGAAGGAGAGACAAAGGGAGAAGGAGTGGACAGAGGGAGAAGGAGAGACAGAGGGAGAAGGAGTGGACAGAGGGAGAAGGAGTGGACAGAGGGAGAAGGAGTGGACAGAGGGAGAAGGAGTGGACAGAGGGAGAAGGAGTAGACAGAGGGAGAAGGAGAGGACAGAGGGAGAAGGAGAGACAGAGGGAGAAGGAGAGGACAGAGGGAGAAGGAGAGGACAGAGGGAGAAGGAGAGACAGAGGGAGAAGGAGAGGACAGAGGGAGAAGGAGAGACAGAGGGAGAAGGAGAGACAGAGGGAGAAGGAGAGGACAGAGGGAGAAGGAGAGACAGAGGGAGAAGGAGAGACAGAGGGAGAAGGAGAGGACAGAGGGAGAAGGAGTGGACAGAGGGAGAAGGAGAGACAGAGGGAGAAGGAGAGAGAGGGAGAAGGAGAGGACAGAGGGAGAAGGAGAGACAGAGGGAGAAGGAGAGGACAGAGGGAGAAGGAGAGACAGAGGGAGGGGTGGACAGAGGGAGAAGGAGAGACAAAGGGAGAAGGAGAGACAGAGGGAGAAGGAGAGGACAGAGGGAGAAGGAGAGGACAGAGGGAGAAGGAGAGACAAAGGGAGAAGGAGAGACAGAGGGAGAAGGAGAGACAGAGGGAGAAGGAGAGACAGAGGGAGAAGGAGAGACAGAGGGAGAAGGAGTGGACAGAGGGAGAAGGAGTGGACAGAGGGAGAAGGAGGGACAGAGGGAGAAGGAGTGGACAGAGGGAGAAGGGGAGACAGAGGGAGAAGGGGAGACAGAGGGAGAAGGGGAGACAGAGGGAGAAGGGGAGACAGAGGGAGAAGGGGTGGACAGAGGGAGAAGGAGAGACAAAGGGAGAAGGAGAGACAGAGGGAGAAGGAGAGACAGAGGGAGAAGGGGAGACAGAGGGAGAAGGAGTGGACAGAGGGAGAAGGAGTGGACAGAGGGAGAAGGAGTGACAGATGGAGAAGGGGAGACAGAGGGAGAAGGAGAGACAGAGGGAGAAGGAGTGGACAGAGGGAGAAGGAGTGGACAGAGGGAGAAGGAGAGACAGAGGGAGAAGGAGAGAGAGGGAGAAGGAGAGGACAGAGGGAGAAGGAGAGGACAGAGGGAGAAGGAGAGACAGAGGGAGAAGGAGAGAGGACAGAGGGAGAAGGAGAGACAGAGGGAGAAGGAGAGACAGAGGGAGAAGGGGTGGACAGAGGGAGAAGGAGAGACAAAGGGAGAAGGAGAGACAGAGGGAGAAGGAGAGGACAGAGGGAGAAGGAGAGACAGAGGGAGAAGGGGTGGACAGAGGGAGAAGGAGAGACAAAGGGAGAAGGAGAGACAGAGGGAGAAGGAGAGACAGAGGGAGAAGGAGAGACAGAGGGAGAAGGGGAGACAGAGGGAGAAGGGGAGACAGAGGGAGAAGGGGAGACAGAGGGAGAAGGAGTGGACAGAGGGAGAAGGAGTGGACAGAGGGAGAAGGAGAGACAGAGGGAGAAGGAGTGGACAGAGGGAGAAGGAGAGAGAGGGAGAAGGAGAGAGAGGGAGAAGGAGAGAGAGGAGAAGGAGAGAGAGGGAGAAGGAGAGACAGAGGGAGAAGGGGTAGACAGAGGGAGAAGGAGAGAGAGGGAGAAGGAGAGACAGAGGGAGAAGGAGAGACAGAGGGAGAAGGAGAGACAGAGGGAGAAGGAGAGGACAGAGGGAGAAGGAGTGGACAGAGGGAGAAGGAGAGACAGAGGGAGAAGGAGAGAGAGGGAGAAGGAGAGGACAGAGGGAGAAGGAGAGAGAGGGAGAAGGAGAGACAAAGGGAGAAGGAGAGACAGAGGGAGAAGGAGAGACAAAGGGAGAAGGAGAGACAGAGGGAGAAGGAGAGACAGAGGGAGAAGGAGAGACAGAGGGAGAAGGAGAGGACAGAGGGAGAAGGAGAGGACAGAGGGAGAAGGAGAGACAGAGGGAGAAGGAGAGGACAGAGGGAGAAGGAGAGGACAGAGGGAGAAGGAGTGGACAGAGGGAGAAGGGGAGACAGAGGGAGAAGGAGAGACAGAGGGAGAAGGGGTGGACAGAGGGAGAAGGAGAGACAAAGGGAGAAGGAGTGGACAGAGGGAGAAGGAGAGACAGAGGGAGAAGGAGAGAGAGGGAGAAGGAGAGGACAGAGGGAGAAGGAGAGGACAGAGGGAGAAGGAGAGACAGAGGGAGAAGGAGAGACAGAGGGAGAAGGAGAGACAGAGGGAGAAGGAGAGAGAGAGGGAGAAGGAGAGAGAGAGGGAGAAGGAGAGGACAGAGGGAGAAGGAGAGACAGAGGGAGAAGGAGAGACAGAGGGAGAAGGGGTGGACAGAGGGAGAAGGAGAGACAAAGGGAGAAGGAGAGAGAGGGAGAAGGAGAGGACAGAGGGAGAAGGAGAGGACAGAGGGAGAAGGAGAGACAGAGGGAGAAGGAGAGACAGAGGGAGAAGGAGAGACAGAGGGAGAAGGAGAAGACAGAGGGAGAAGGAGAAGACAGAGGGAGAAGGGGTAGACAGAGGGAGAAGGAGAGAGAGGGAGAAGGAGAGAGAGGGAGAAGGAGAGGACAGAGGGAGAAGGAGAGAGAGGGAGAAGGAGAGACAGAGGGAGAAGGGGTGGACAGAGGGAGAAGGAGAGACAGAGGGAGAAGGAGAGACAGAGGGAGAAGGAGAGACAGAGGGAGAAGGGGAGACAGAGGGAGAAGGAGTGTACAGAGGGAGAAGGAGTGGACAGAGGGAGAAGGAGAGACAGAGGGAGAAGGAGTGGACAGAGGGAGAAGGGGTGGACAGAGGGAGAAGGAGTGGACAGAGGGAGAAGGAGAGGACAGAGGGAGAAGGAGTGGACAGAGGGAGAAGGGGTGGACAGAGGGAGAAGGAGAGGACAGAGGGAGAAGGAGTGGACAGAGGGAGAAGGAGAGGACAGAGGGAGAAGGAGTGGACAGAGGGAGAAGGAGAGGACAGAGGGAGAAGGAGTGGACAGAGGGAGAAGGAGAGGACAGAGGGAGAAGGAGTGGACAGAGGGAGAAGGGGTGGACAGAGGGAGAAGGAGAAACAGACATGTTATGGCACTACTCTGGACACATTTGGTGTAATGACAGCTTTACATTAGGTTTCCCTGGCAATGGGTTGACAAAAGAAATGAGGCACACGCTCCAGCAGGTATATCTCACTGGTCACCATAGCAACACCCACCCATAGCACACGCTCCAGCAGGTATATCTCTCTGGTCACCATAGCAACACCCACCCATAGCACACGCTCCAGCAGGTATATCTCACTAGTCACCATAGCAACACCCACCCATAGCACACGCTCCAGCAGGTATATCTCTCTGGTCACCATAGCAACACCCACCCATAGCACACGCTCCAGCAGGTATATCTCACTGGTCATCCCCAAAGCTAATTCCTCCTTTGGCCGCCTTTCCTTCCAGTTCTCTGCTGCAAATGACTGGAACGAACTGCAAAAATCACTGAAGCTGGAGACTCATATCTCCCTCACTAACTTAAGCACCAGCTGTCAGAGCAGCTCACAGATCACTGCACCTGTACATACTGTAGCTCATCTGTAAATAGCCCATCCAACTACCTCATCCCCATACTGTATTTATTTGTTTATCTTGATCCTTTGCACCCAAGTATCTCTACCTGCACATTCATCTTCTGCACATCAATCACTCTAGTGTCTAATTGGTATTTTGTATTTACTTCGCCACCATGGCCTATTTATTGCCTATATTGCCTGTATATAGATATTCTTCAACTGCATTATTGACTGTATGTTTGTTTTACTCCATGTGTATCTCTGTGTTGTTGTTTGTTTGCTTTGCTTTATTTTGGCCAAGTCGCAGTTGTAAATGAGAACTTGTTCTCAACTGGCCTACCTGGTTAAATAAAGGTGAAATAAATAAATAAATCAACCTGGAAGCCAGCTAACACCTCCCAACACTGCTATCATTATCTCTATAGTGGAACCCCTCCTATCACTGCAATCATTATCTCTATAGTGGAACCCCTCCTATCACTGCAATCATTATCTATATAGTGGAACCCCTCCTATCACTGCAATCATTATTTCTAAAGTGGAACCCCTCCTATCACTGCAATCATTATCTCTATAGTGGAACCCCTCCTATCACTGCAATCATTATCTATATAGTGGAACCTCTCCTATCACTGCAATCATTATTTCTATAGTGGAACCCCTCCTATCACTGCTATCATTATCTCTATAGTGGAACCTCTCTTATCACTACTATCATTATCTCTATAGTGGAACCTCTCCTATCACTGCAATCATTATCTATATAGTGGAACCTCTCTTATCACTACTATCATTATCTCTATAGTGGAACCTCTCCTATCACTGCAATCATTATCTATATAGTGGAACCCCTCCTATCACTGCAATCATTATCTCTATAGTGGAACCCCTCCTATCACTGCTATCATTATCTCTATAGTGGAACCTCTCCTATCACTGCAATCATTATTTCTATAGTGGAACCCCTCCTATCACTACTATCATTATCTCTATAGTGGAACCTCTCCTATCACTGCAATCATTATCTATATAGTGGAACCCCTCCTATCACTGCAATCATTATCTATATAGTGGAACCCCTCCTATCACTGCAATCATTATCTATATAGTGGAACCCCTCCTATCACTGCTATCATTATCTCTATAGTGGAACCCCTCCCAACACGGCCATCATTATCTCTATAGTGGAACCTCTCCTATCACTGCAATCATTATCTCTATAGTGGAACCCCTCTCAACACTGCTATCATTATCTCTGTAGTGGAACCTCTCCTATCACTGCTAGCATTATCTCTATAGTGGAACCTCTCTTATCACTACTATCATTATCTCTATAGTGGAACCCATCTCAACACTACTATCATTATCTCTGTAGTGGAACCCCTCCTATCACTACTATCATTATCTCTATAGTGGAACATCTATCACTGCTAGCATTATCTCTATAGTGGAACCTCTCCTATCACTGCAATCATTATCTCTATAGTGGAACCCCTCCTATCACTGCTATCATTATCTCTATAGTGGATCATTATCTCTATAGTGGAACCTCTCCTATCACTGCTAGCATTATCTCTATAGTGGAACCCCTCTTATCACTACTATCATTATCTATATAGTGGAACCCCTCTCAACACTGCTATCATTATCTCTGTAGTGGAACCTCTCCTATCACTGCTAGCATTATCTCTATAGTGGAACCCCTCCTATCACTGCTAGCATTATCTCTGTAGTGGAACCCCTCCTAGCATTATCTCTGTAGTGGAACCCCTCCTATCACTGCTAGCATTATCTCTGTAGTGGAACCCCTCCTATCCCTACTAGCATTATCTCTGTAGTGGAACCCCTCCTATCACTACTATCATTATCTCTGTAGTGGAACCCCTCCTAGCATTATCTCTGTAGTGGAACCCCTCCTATCACTGCTAGCATTATCTCTGTAGTGGAACCCCTCCTATCCCTACTAGCATTATATCTGTAGTGGAACCCCTCCTATCACTGCTAGCATTATCTCTAGTGGAAACCCTCCTAGCATTATCTCTGTAGTGGAACCCCTCCTATCACTGCTAGCATTATCTCTGTAGTGGAACCCCTCCTATCCCTACTAGCATTATCTCTGTAGTGGAACCCCTCCTATCCCTACTAGCATTATCTCTGTAGTGGAACCCCTCCTATCACTACTATCATTATCTCCTCCTCTAATTATCTCAATATGCAGCAACCATGACTTTATCCCTTTCTGCAGCTGTAAGCACTTTCTATAGGACCTGAAGAGATCATAGGGGGGGGGTACTTAGTCCAGCGCAAGATGGACATTAGTCTTCATCCTTCACTTCTAATCCTCTTCCTGTCCTAAACATTAGCTCCAGTCCTCGTCTTTAATCACCATTATCCATCCCTTACAGATGGAATCCTCTGCCCCAACACAGTTGTAACTGAAACACTGTCAGCCCCAACACCGTTGTAACTGAAACAGTCCCACTGTCAGCCCCAACACCGTTGTAACTGAAACAGTCCCACTGTCTGCCCCAACACCGCTGTAACTGAAACACTGTCAGCCCCAACACCGTTGTAACTGAAACAGTCCCACTGTCAGCCCCAACACCGCTGTAACTGAAACACTGTCTGCCCCAACACCGCTGTAACTGAAACACTGTCAGCCCCAACACCGTTGTAACTGAAACAGTCCCACTGTCTGCCCCAACACCGCTGTAACTGAAACAGTCCCACTGTCTGCCCCAACACCGCTGTAACTGAAACACTGTCTGCCCCAACACCGCTGTAACTGAAACAGTCCCACTGTCAGCCCCAACACCGTTGTAACTGAAACAGTCCCACTGTCTGCCCCAACACCGTTGTAACTGAAACAGTCCCACTCTCAGCCCCAACACCTCTGTAACTGAAACACTGTCAGCCCCAACACCGCTGTAACTGAAACAGTCCCACTGTCAGCCCCAACACCGCTGTAACTGAAACAGTCCCACTGTCTGCCCCAACACCGTTGCAACTGAAACAGTCCCACTGTCTGCCCCAACACCGTTGTAACTGAAACAGTCCCACTGTCAGCCCCAACACCGTTGTAACTGAAACAGTCCCACTGTCAGCCCCAACACCGCTGTAACTGAAACAGTCCCACTGTCTGCCCCAACACCGCTGTAACTGAAACAGTCCCACTGTCTGCCCCAACACCGCTGTAACTGAAACAGTGTCACTGTCTGCCCCAACACCGCTGTAACTGAAACAGTGTCACTGTCTGCCCCAACACCGCTGTAACTGAAACAGTCCCACTGTCTGCCCCAACACCGTTGTAACAGTCCCACTGTCAGCCCCAACACCGCTGTAACTGAAACAGTTCACTGTCTGCCCCAACACCCTCTACAGTGTTTCACCACAGGGATACATACGGTATGTAGCAGTACCTCTACAGTGTTTCACCACAGGGATACATACTGTATGTAGCAGTACCTCTACAGTGTTTCACCACAGGGATACATACTGTATGCACCAGTACCTCTACAGTGTTTCACCACAGGGATACATACGGTATGCACCAGTACCTCTACAGTGTTTCACCACAGGGATACATACGGTATGCACCAGTACCTCTACAGTGTTTCACCACAGGGATACATACGGTATGCACCAGTACCTCTACAGTGTTTCACCACAGGAATAAATACGGTATGCACCAGTACCTCTACAGTGTTTCACCACAGGGATACATACTGTATGCACCAGTACCTCTACAGTGTTTCACCACAGGGATACATACTGTAATTGCACCAGTACCTCTACAGTGTTTCACCACAGGGATACATACTGTATGCACCAGTACCTCTACAGTGTTTCACCACAGGGATACATACTGTATGCACCAGTACCTCTACAGTGTTTCACCACAGGGATACATACTGTATGCACCAGTACCTCTACAGTGTTTCACCACAGGGATACATACAGTATGCACCAGTACCTCTACAGTGTTTCACCACAGGGATACATACGGTATGCACCAGTACCTCTACAGTGTTTCACCACAGGGATACATACGGTATGTAGCAGTACCTCTACAGTGTTTCACCACAGGGATACATACGGTATGCACCAGTACCTCTACAGTGTTTCACCACAGGGATACATACAGTATGCACCAGTACCTCTACAGTGTTTCACCACAGGGATACATACGGTATGTAGCAGTACCTCTACAGTGTTTCACCACAGGGATACATACGGTATGCACCAGTACCTCTACAGTGTTTCACCACAGGGATACATACGGTATGCACCAGTACCTCTACAGTGTTTCACCACAGGGATACATACGGTATGCACCAGTACCTCTACAGTGTTTCACCACAGGGATACATACGGTATGTAGCAGTACCTCTACAGTGTTTCACCACAGGGATACATACGGTATGCACCAGTACCTCTACAGTGTTTCCTCTCCTCATAACAACCACAAACATCACTACTGTACTGCTTTTTAACACAACACAGAAGAGGAGGAGGAGGAAGAGGAGGTGGACATCGACACAGACTGAGACCCAGTACTGTAGCTCTATCATTTCAGGGCAGTGAAAGAGACAGAGAAGACTAGTCACACGAGTGGACCAAACAAACATTTCACAATACGAGTTATACAAGCACTGAATGAGGGAGAGAACGAGGGAGAGACAGAGAAAGAAAGGAGTGGGCAGGTGAAGGATGCCAGGTATATGTTGAGCACTTCTGCCTGTATGTCTGCCTTTATAGTTTCTACTATTACCAATCATCCATCGCTGTCTGAGTGGATGTGTAGTTCTATTACGTTCCCCTGTCTGGAAAGCAAACCATTAGTCATTGCATGGTGTGTGCGTGTGTGTGCGTGTGTGTGCGTGTGTGCGCGTGTGCGTGTGTGTGTGCGCGTGTGCGTGTGTGTGTGCGTGCGCGTGTGTGCGTGTGCGCGCCTGTGCGCGTGTGCGTGTTATACCTGTCCGTGCTTGGAAGGGTCTCCAGATTGCATCTCCTCCCTCTCTTCTCTCTCCTCTCCACTGCCTGAGTGCCTCCTGAAAGGAGAGAGCTGACTCCTCCTCATCATATTGTCCTCCCAGCAGTGAGGTAGTCTGCATCTCCTTCTCCTCTTCATCCTCCAGTTCATCAAACTCCTCTTCCTCCTCCCCGAAGGGATTCACAACTAAAACCTGTGACATTGAGAAACACAATGATCACTTTAAGAAAGGAGGAAGGTAGCTTTTTTTAATAACCTGGCTAAGGACATTATCTCCTGATGACCTCTCACCTGGCTTCCCTGTGCATTGTGGGTATGTGTAACAGCGGGAGCGGCCTGGGTCCTTCTCTCCGGCCCCCTCGCCCCTCCACCTCTCCCAGCCATCTGAACTTGTCTCTGGAAGTGACTCACAACATCCAGAGTGCTCACCGAGGTCTGGATCTCTGTCTGTGAGGAGAGAGGGGGAGTGATGAGTGACACACACACACACACACACACACACACATCTTTACAACTACTCCTGTTGCTACAACATCCAGCGTGCTCACCGAGGTCTGGATCTCTGTCTGTAAGGAGAGAGGGGGAGTGATGAGTGACACACACACACACACACACACACACACACATCTTTACAACTACTCCTGTTGCTACAACATCCAGCGTGCTCACCGAGGTCTGGATCTCTGTCTGTGAGGAGAGGGGGAGTGATGAGTGACACACACACACACACACACACACACACACACACACACATCTTTACAACTACTCCTGTTGCTACAACATCCAGCGTGCTCACCGAGGTCTGGATCTCTGTCTGTGAGGAGAGGGGGAGTGATGAGTGACACACACACACATCTTTACAACTACTCCTGTTGCTACAACATGGCTCTGAGAAGATGGCTCAGGGCTACCGGTTCTATTCACACTATTCTACGCTGCCCAACTCACCATGTATATAATTACCCATGAAGCACATGGGCTCATTCACAAATTATGCTCCTGACCCCTGAAACAGGAAATCACTTCCACCATCAAATTACATTATTTAAATTAAAATCCACACATCAAATATGGATCAAACATGAACGTCCTCTATGAGTGTGCCTTAAAAACAGGGTCTGATTGATTCTCTCTGTGCCAGGGGCTAAGGCCATTATTCCTTCTATCAATCACCAGTGTGACCACACAGGTTAACCTATCTCTAGCAACGATGTTGTGTCCTTGAGGCAATGGCCTCACTGGGAGGGGGAGGGAGGGAGGGAGGGAGAGAGGGAGGGAGGGAGGGAGAGAAGGAGGGAGGGAGGGAGGTAGAGAGAGGATAGCTAGAGATAGAGATAGAGTAATATAATAGGAGAAAGAAATGAAAGCAGGAGAATAAGGAATATAAACTCAGCAAAAAAAGAAACGTCCCTTTTTCAAGACCCTGTTTTTCAAAGATAATTTGTAAAAATCCAAATAACTTCACAGATCTTCATTGTAAAGGGTTTAAACAAACAATTCATGAACATGTACCTGTGGAACGGTCGTTAAGACACTAACAGCTTACAGACGGTAGGCAATTAAGGTCACAGTTATGATCCACTTAAGGACACTAAAGAGTCCTTTCTACTGACTCTGAAAAACACCAAAAAAAGATGCCCAAGGTCCCTGCTCATCTGCGTGAACGTGCCTTAGGCATGCTGCAAGGAGGCATGAGGACTGCAGATGTACCAGGGCAATAAATTGCAATGTCCGTACTGTGAGACACCTAAAACAGCGCTACAGGGAGACAGGACGGACAGCTGATCAGCTACAGGGAGACAGGACGGACAGCTGATCAGCTACAGGGAGACAGGACGGACCGCTGATCAGCTACAGGGAGACAGGACGGACCGCTGATCAGCTACAGGGAGACAGGACGGACAGCTGATCAGCTACAGGGAGACAGGACGGACAGCTGATCAGCTACAGGGAGACAGGACGGACAGCTGATCAGCTACAGGGAGACAGGACGGACAGCTGATCAGCTACAGGGAGACAGGACGGACAGCTGATCAGCTACAGGGAGACAGGACGGACAGCTGATCAGCTACAGGGAGACAGGACGGACCGCTGATCAGCTACAGGGAGACAGGACGGACAGCTGATCAGCTACAGGGAGACAGGACGGACAGCTGATCAGCTACAGGGAGACAGGACGGACAGCTGATCAGCTACAGGGAGACAGGACGGACAGCTGATCAGCTACAGGGAGACCGGACGGACAGCTGATCAGCTACAGGGAGACAGGACGGACAGCTGATGGTCCTCGCAGTGGCAGACCACGTGTAACACCTGTACAGGATCAGTACATCTGAACATTACACCTGTGGGACAGGTACAGGGTGGAAACAACAACTGCCTGAGTTATACCAGGAACGCACAATCCCTCCATCAGTGCTCAGACTGTCTGAAATAGGCTGAGAGAGGCTGGACTGAGGGTGTGTAGGCCTGTTGTAAGGCAGGTCCTCACCAGACATCACAGGCAACATCGCCGACTATGGGCACAAACCCACCGTCGCTGGACAAGACAGGACTGGCAAAAAGTGCTCTTCACTGAGGAGTTGCGGTTTTGTCTCACCAGGGGTGATGGTCGGATTTGCGTTTATCGTTGAAGGAATGAGCGTTACACCGACGCCTGTACTCTGGAGCGGGATGGATTTGGAGGTGGAGGGTCCGTCATGGACCCTCCAGCATGACAATGCCACCAGCCATACTGCTCGTTCTGTGTGTGATTTATTGCAAGACAGTAATGTCAGTGTTCTGCCATGGCCAGTGAAGAGCCCGGATATCAATCCCATTGAGCACGTCTGGGACCTGTTGTATAGGAGGGCTAGGGCCATTCCCCCTATACATTTCTTGGAACATGCAGGTGGGAGTGGGGTAACCTCTCACAGCAAGAAGTGGCAAATCTGGTGCAGTCCATGAGGAGGAGATACAGTGCCTTGCGAAAGTATTCGCCCCCCTTGAACTTTGCGACCTTTTGCCACATTTCAGGCTTCAAACATAAAGATATAAAACTGTATTTTTTTGTGAAGAATCAACAACAAGTGGGACTGTAATCAGCTGTAATCGCAGCAAAAGGTGGCGCTACAAAGTATTAACTTAAGGGGGCTGAATAATTTTGCACGCCCAATTTTTCAGTTTTTGATTTGTTAAAAAAGTTTGAAATATCCAATAAATGTCGTTCCACTTCATGATTGTGTCCCACTTGTTGTTGATTCTTCACAAAAAAATACAGTTTTATATCTTTATGTTTGAAGCCTGAAATGTGGCAAAATGTCGCAAAGTTCAAGGGGGGCCGAATACTTTCGCAAGGCACTGTAAACTGCAGTACTTAATGCAGCTGGTGGCCACACCAGATACTGACAGTTACTTTTGATTTTGACCCCCCCTTTGTTCAGGGACACATTATTCCATTTCTGTTAGTCACATGTCTGTGGAACTTTTGTCTCAGTTGTTGAATCTTGTTATGTTCATACAAATATTTACACATGTTAAGTTTGCTGGAAATAAACGCAGTTGACAATGATAGGACGTTTCTTTTTAGTTTATTATATCCAAATATCCTCCTAATGTCAAAAGTATAGGTGTGGACATTTAAACAACATTGGGATCGTTAAGGTTTAGAAAAAATTCCCTAAAATCCATTACAAAAAATTACAGTATAGTTTTCACAAAACGACCACTAACAAGTCCCGATCATCATCATAAAGTGAAAAATATACATGTAAATAACTCAAATAACAATGCTTTAACATTAGTAGGAAATATGCTTTAACATTAGTAGGAAATATGCTTTAACATTAGTAGGAAATATGCTTTAACATTAGTAGGAAATATGCTTTAACATTAGTAGGAAATATGCATTAACATTAGTAGGAAATATGCATTAACATTAGTAGGAAATATGCATTAACATTAGTAGGAAATATGCTTTAACATTAGTAGGAAATATGCTTTAACATTAGTAGGAAATATGCTTTAACATTAGTAGGAAATATGCATTAACATTAGTAGGAAATATGCTTTAACATTAGTAGGAAATATGCATTAACATTAGTAGGAAATATGCTTTAACATTAGTAGGAAATATGCTTTAACATTAGTAGGAAATATGCATTAACATTAGTAGGAAATATGCTTTAACATTAGTAGGAAATATGCATTAACATTAGTAGGAAATATGCTTTAACATTAGTAGGAAATATGCATTAACATTAGTAGGAAATATGCTTTAACATTAGTAGGAAATATGCTTTAACATTAGTAGGAAATATGCTTTAACATTAGTAGGAAATATGCTTTAACATTAGTAGGAAATATGCTTTAACATTAGTAGGAAATATGCATTAACATTAGTAGGAAATATGCTTTAACATTAGTAGGAAATATGCATCTTGGAGATAAAAGGATCCGCATGTCATCGTCGTTTAACAGTTGGAAAAAAATGGCAGAGAGAGAGAGACAGGAAGGAGACAGGAAGGAGACAGGAACGAGACAGGAAGGAGACAGGAACGAGACAGCAGCTAAGTCCTTCAATACTGAGAGACAGGAACGAGACAGCAGCTAAGTCCTTCAATACTGAGAGACAGGAACGAGACAGCAGCTAAGTCCTTCAATACTGTGAGACAGGAACGAGACAGCAGCTAAGTCCTTCAATACTGAGAGACAGGAACGAGACAGGAACGAGACAGCAGCTAAGTCCTTCAATACTGAGAGACAGGAACGAGACAGCAGCTAAGTCCTTCAATACTGAGAGACAGGAACGAGACAGCAGCTAAGTCCTTCAATACTGAGAGACAGGAACGAGACAGCAGCTAAGTCCTTCAATACTGTGAGACAGGAACGAGACAGCAGCTAAGTCCTTCAATACTGAGAGACAGGAACGAGACAGCAGCTAAGTCCTTCAATACTGAGAGAAGTTAAAGTATTGGGAACACACACACACAGACAGGTGGACTGACCCCAAAACAACCAGGGTGAGAGACGGACAGGCTTGACCTGACACATCACTGGGAACAACACACACACGCACAGACACACACACACACACACACACACACAGACAGACATGTGGACTGACCCCAAAACAACCAGGGTGTGAGACGGACAGGCTTGAAAAAAAGAGAAGGATGCTGATGAAATTAATTGTATGTTTTTCTCCCTCTTCTATTTTCTCTGTCTGTCTGTCTGTCTGTCTATCTGTCTATTTGTGTGTCTGTCTGCCTGCCTGCCTGCCTGTCTGCCTGCCTCTCTCTCTCTCTTTATTGAAGGCAAATCAAACAGGATTATGAGTGCGGAGGCGTCTGTGTCAATGGCCATGTGTATAATCCTGGATCTCTGTGTCCTGCCAAACACACAGCCTCCCTTTGACTGTGTGTGTGTGTGTGTGTGTGTGTGTGTGTGTGTGTGTGTGTGTGTGTCCACAAGAAGAGTAAACAAACAAACATCCGACAAACTGGGGAGATTTTGTTGGTCCCCACAAGGTCAAATGCTATTTCTAGGGGGGTTTAGGGTTAAGGTTAGAATTAGTGTTAGGGTCAGAATTTAGTTTGGGTTAGGAGCTAGGGTTAGGTTTAGGTTTAGGAGCTAGGGTTAGGTTTAGGTTTAGGGTTAGGTTTAGGGTTAGGAGCTTGTGTTAGGTTTAGGGTTGGGAGCTAGGGTTAGGTTTAGGTTTATGGTTAGGTTTAGGGTTAGGAGCTAGGGTTAGGTTTAGGTTTAGGAGCTAGGGTTAGGTTTAGGTTTAGGGTTAGGTGCTTGTGTTAGGTTTAGGGTTGGGAGCTAGGGTTAGGTTTAGGTTTAGGTTTATGGTTAGGTTTAGGGTTAGGAGCTAGGGTTAGGTTTAGGAGCTAGGGTTAGGTTTAGGTTTATGGTTAGGTTTAGGGTTAGGAGCTTGGGTTAGGTTTAGGGTTAGCAGCTAGGGTTAGGGTTAGGAGCTTGGGTTAGGTTTAGGGTTAGCAGCTAGGGTTAGGTTTAGGGTTAGGAGCTTGGGTTAGGTTTAGGGTTAGGTGTATGGTTAGCTTTAGGGTTAGGAGCTTGGGTTAGGTTTAGGGTTAGGAGCTTGGGTTAGGTTTAGGTTTATGGTTAGCTTTAGGGTTAGGGGTTAGGTTTAGGGTTAGGAGCTTGGGTTAGGTGTATGGTTAGCTTTAGGGTTAGGAGCTATTGTTAGGTTTAGGGTTAGGAGCTTGCGTTAGGTTTAGGGTTAGAGTACAGGTTATGGTTTGGTTTTGCGTTAGGGTTAGGGAAAATAGGATTTTTAATGGGACTGAATTGTGTGTCCCCAAAAGGTTAGCTGTACAATACTGTGTGTATGTGTATGTGTGTGCGTGCTAAACACAATGGCTTCTGGGTATAGCCAGGTTCTAACATGGTTCTCATTTGTGTGTTTGGTCGTGTGTTCGTTATTCTGACTCTTTAGTAGTGTGTTATTCTGACTCTTTAGTAGTGTGTTATTCTGACTCTATAGTAGTGTGTTATTCTGACTCTATAGTAGTGTGTTATTCTGACTCTATAGTAGTGTGTTAGTTATTCTGACTCTATAGTAGTGTGTTATTCTGACTCTATAGTAGTGTGTTATTCTGACTCTTTAGTAGTGTTTTAGTAGTGTGTTATTCTGACTCTTTAGTAGTGTGTTATTCTGACTCTATAGTAGTGTGTTATTCTGACTCTATAGTAGTGTGTTAGTTATTCTGACTCTATAGTAGTGTGTTATTCTGACTATAGTAGTGTGTTATTCTGACTCTATAGTAGTGTGTTAGTTATTCTGACTCTAAAGTAGTGTGTTATTCTGACACTATAGTAGTGTGTTATTCTGACTCTATAGTAGTGTGTTATTCTGACTCTATAGTAGTGTGTTATTCTGACTCTATAGTAGTGTGTTATTCTGACTCTATAGTAGTGTGTTATTCTGACTCTTTAGTAGTGTGTTATTCTGACTCTATAGTAGTGTGTTAGTTATTCTGACTCTATAGTAGTGTGTTATTCTGACTCTATAGTAGTGTGTTATTCTGACTCTATAGTAGTGTGTTATTCTGACTCTTTAGTAGTGTGTTATTCTGACTCTATAGTAGTGTGTTATTCTGACTCTATAGTAGTGTGTTATTCTGACTCTATAGTAGTGTGTTATTCTGACTCTATAGTAGTGTGTTATTCTGACTCTTTAGTAGTGTGTTATTCTGACTCTTTAGTAGTGTGTTATTCTGACTCTATAGTAGTGTGTTATTCTGACTCTATAGTAGTGTGTTATTCTGACTCTATAGTAGTGTGTTATTCTGACTCTATAGTAGTGTGTTATTCTGACTCTATAGTAGTGTGTTAGTTATTCTGACTCTATAGTAGTGTGTTAGTTATTCTGACTCTATAGTAGTGTGTTAGTTATTCTGACTCTATAGTAGTGTGTTAGTTATTCTGACTCTATAGTAGTGTGTTAGTTATTCTGACTCTTTAGTAGTGTGTTATTCTGACTCTATAGTAGTGTGTTATTCTGACTCTATAGTAGTGTGTTATTCTGACTCTTTAGTAGTGTGTTAGTTATTCTGACTCTATAGTAGTGTGTTATTCGGACTCTATAGTAGTGTGTTATTCTGACTCTTTAGTAGTGTGTTATTCTGACTCTATAGTAGTGTGTTATTCTGACTCTATAGTAGTGTGTTATTCTGACTCTATAGTAGTGTGTTATTCTGACTCTTTAGTAGTGTGTTATTCTGACTCTTTAGTAGTGTGTTATTCTGACTCTATAGTAGTGTGTTAGTTATTCAGACTCTATAGTAGTGTGTTATTCTGACTCTATAGTAGTGTGTTAGTTATTCAGACTCTATAGTAGTGTGTTATTCTGACTCTATAGTAGTGTGTTATTCTGACTCTATAGTAGTGTGTTATTCTGACTCTATAGTAGTGTGTTATTCTGACTCTATAGTAGTGTGTTATTCTGACTCTATAGTAGTGTGTTATTCTGACTCTATAGTAGTGTGTTAGTTATTCTGACTCTATAGTAGTGTGTTAGTTATTCAGACTCTATAGTAGTGTGTTAGTTATTCAGACTCTATAGTAGTGTGTTAGTTATTCTGACTCTATAGTAGTGTGTTATTCTGACTCTATAGTAGTGTGTTATTCTGACTCTATAGTAGTGTGTTATTCTGACTCTATAGTAGTGTGTTATTCTGACTCTATAGTAGTGTGTTATTCTGACTCTATAGTAGTGTGTTATTCTGACTCTATAGTAGTGTGTTATTCTGACTCTTTAGTAGTGTGTTATTCTGACTCTTTAGTAGTGTGTTATTCTGACTCTTTAGTGTGTTATTCTGACTCTATAGTAGTGTATTCTGACTGACTCTTAGTAGTGTGTTATTCTGACTCTTTAGTAGTGTGTTATTCTGACTCTAGTAGTAGTGTGTTATTCTGACTCTATAGTAGTGTGTTATTCTGACTCTATAGTAGTGTGTTATTCTGACTCTATAGTAGTGTGTTATTCTGACTCTTTAGTAGTGTGTTATTCTGACTCTATAGTAGTGTGTTATTCTGACTCTATAGTAGTGTGTTATTCTGACTCTATAGTAGTGTGTTATTCTGACTCTATAGTAGTGTGTTATATAGTAGTGTGTTAGTTATTCTGACTCTATAGTAGTGTGTTAGTTATTCTGACTCTTTAGTAGTGTGTTATTCTGACTCTATAGTAGTGTGTTATTCTGACTTATTCTGACTCTATAGTAGTGTGTTAGTTATTCTGACTCTATAGTAGTGTGTTATTCTGACTCTTTAGTAGTGTGTTATTCTGACTCTATAGTAGTGTGTTATTCTGACTCTTTAGTAGTGTGTTATTCTGACTCTATAGTAGTGTGTTATTCTGACTCTATAGTAGTGTGTTATTCTGACTCTTTAGTAGTGTGTTATTCTGACTCTATAGTAGTGTGTTATTCTGACTCTATAGTAGTGTGTTATTCTGACTCTATAGTAGTGTGTTATTCTGACTCTTTAGTAGTGTGTTATTCTGACTCTATAGTAGTGTGTTAGTTATTCTGACTCTTTAGTAGTGTGTTATTCTGACTCTGTAGTGTGTTATTCTGACTCTGTAGTGTGTTAGTTATTCTGACTCTATAGTAGTGTGTTATTCTGACTCTATAGTAGTGTGTTATTCTGACTCTATAGTGTGTTAGTTATTCTGACTCTTTAGTAGTGTGTTATTCTGACTCTATAGTAGTGTGTTAGTTATTCTGACTCTATAGTAGTGTGTTAGTTATTCTGACTCTATAGTAGTGTGTTATTCTGACTCTTTAGTAGTGTGTTATTCTGACTCTATAGTAGTGTGTTATTCTGACTCTATAGTAGTGTGTTATTCTGACTCTTTAGTAGTGTGTTATTCTGACTCTATAGTAGTGTGTTATTCTGACTCTATAGTAGTGTGTTATTCTGACTCTATAGTAGTGTGTTATTCTGACTCTATAGTAGTGTGTTATTCTGACTCTATAGTAGTGTGTTATTCTGACTCTATAGTAGTGTGTTATTCTGACTCTATAGTAGTGTGTTATTCTGACTCTTTAGTAGTGTGTTATTCTGACTCTATAGTAGTGTGTTATTCTGACTCTATAGTAGTGTGTTATTCTGACTCTATAGTAGTGTGTTATTCTGACTCTATAGTAGTGTGTTATTCTGACTCTTTAGTAGTGTGTTATTCTGACTCTATAGTAGTGTGTTATTCTGACTCTATAGTAGTGTGTTATTCTGACTCTTTAGTAGTGTGTTAGTTCTGACTCTATAGTTATTCTGACTCTTTAGTAGTGTGTTATTCTGACTCTTTAGTAGTGTGTTATTCTGACTCTATAGTAGTGTGTTATTCTGACTCTATAGTAGTGTGTTATTCTGACTCTTTAGTAGTGTGTTATTCTGACTCTATAGTAGTGTGTTATTCTGACTCTATAGTAGTGTGTTATTCTGACTCTATAGTAGTGTGTTATTCTGACTCTATAGTAGTGTGTTATTCTGACTCTATAGTAGTGTGTTATTCTGACTCTTTAGTAGTGTGTTATTCTGACTCTATAGTAGTGTGTTATTCTGACTCTATAGTAGTGTGTTATTCTGACTCTATAGTAGTGTGTTATTCTGACTCTAGTAGTAGTGTGTTATTCTGACTCTATAGTAGTGTGTTATTCTGACTCTATAGTAGTGTGTTTATTCTGACTCTATAGTAGTGTGTTATTCTGACTTATTAGTGTGTTATTCTGACTCTATAGTAGTGTGTTATTCTGACTCTATAGTAGTGTGTTATTCTGACTCTATAGTAGTGTGTTATTCTGTTATTCTGACTCTATAGTAGTGTGTTATTCTGACTTATTCATTCTGACTCTATAGTAGTGTGTTAGTTATTCTGACTCTATAGTAGTGTGTTATTCTGACTCTATAGTAGTGTGTTATTCTGACTCTATAGTAGTGTGTTATTCTGACTCTTTAGTAGTGTGTTATTCTGACTCTATAGTAGTGTGTTATTCTGACTTATAGTGTGTTATTCTGACTCTATAGTAGTGTGTTATTCTGACTCTATAGTAGTGTGTTATTCTGACTCTATAGTAGTGTGTTATTCTGTTATTCTGACTCTTTAGTAGTGTGTTATTCTGACTCTATAGTAGTGTGTTATTCTGACTCTATAGTAGTGTGTTATTCTGACTCTATAGTAGTGTGTTATTCTGACTCTATAGTAGTGTGTTATTCTGACTCTTTAGTAGTGTGTTATTCTGACTCTATAGTAGTGTGTTATTCTGTTATTCTGACTCTTTATAGTGTGTTATTCTGACTGTGTTTATTCTGACTCTATAGTAGTGTGTTATTCTGACTCTATAGTAGTGTGTTATTCTGTTATTCTGACTCTATAGTAGTGTGTTATTCTGACTCTATAGTAGTGTGTTATTCTGACTCTATAGTAGTGTGTTATTCTGACTCTTTAGTAGTGTGTTATTCTGACTCTTTAGTAGTGTGTTATTCTGACTCTTTAGTAGTGTGACTCTATTATTCTGACTCTTTATAGTAGTGTGTTATTCTGACTTATTCTGACTCTATAGTAGTGTGTTATTCTGACTCTATAGTAGTGTGTTATTCTGACTCTTTAGTAGTGTGTTATTCTGACTCTATAGTAGTGTGTTATTCTGACTCTATAGTAGTGTGTTATTCTGACTCTTTAGTAGTGTGTTATTCAGACTCTATAGTAGTGTGTTATTCTGACTCTATAGTAGTGTGTTATTCTGACTCTTTAGTAGTGTGTTAGTTATTCTGACTCTATAGTAGTGTGTTATTCTGACTCTATAGTAGTGTGTTATTCTGACTCTATAGTAGTGTGTTATTCTGACTCTTTAGTAGTGTGTTATTCTGACTCTATAGTGTGTTAGTTATTCTGACTCTATAGTAGTGTGTTATTCTGACTCTATAGTAGTGTGTTATTCTGACTCTATAGTAGTGTGTTATTCTGACTCTTTAGTAGTGTGTTATTCTGACTCTTTAGTAGTGTGTTATTCTGACTCTTTAGTAGTGTGTTATTCTGACTCTTTAGTAGTGTGTTATTCTGACTCTTTAGTAGTGTGTTATTCTGACTCTATAGTAGTGTGTTATTCTGACTCTATAGTGTGTTAGTTATTCTGACTATAGTAGTGTGTTATTCTGACTCTTTAGTAGTGTGTTATTCTGACTCTATAGTAGTGTGTTATTCTGACTCTATAGTGTGTTAGTTATTCTGACTCTATAGTAGTGTGTTAGTTATTCTGACTCTATAGTAGTGTGTTAGTTATTCTGACTCTATAGTAGTGTGTTAGTTATTCTGACTCTATAGTAGTGTGTTATTCTGACTCTATAGTGTGTTAGTTATTCTGACTCTATAGTAGTGTGTTAGTTATTCTGACTCTATAGTAGTGTTCTGACTCTATAGTAGTGTGTTAGTTATTCTGACTCTATAGTAGTGTGTTATTCTGACTCTTTAGTAGTGTGTTATTCTGACTCTTTAGTAGTGTGTTATTCTGACTCTATAGTAGTGTGTTATTCTGACTCTTTAGTAGTGTGTTATTCTGACTCTATAGTAGTGTGTTATTCTGACTCTATAGTAGTGTGTTATTCTGACTCTTTAGTAGTGTGTTATTCTGACTCTATAGTAGTGTGTTATTCTGACTCTATAGTAGTGTGTTATTCTGACTCTATAGTAGTGTGTTATTCTGACTCTTTAGTAGTGTGTTATTCTGACTCTATAGTAGTGTGTTAGTTATTCTGACTCTTTAGTAGTGTGTTATTCTGACTCTGTAGTGTGTTATTCTGACTCTGTAGTGTGTTATTCTGACTCTGTAGTGTGTTAGTTATTCTGACTCTATAGTAGTGTGTTATTCTGACTCTATAGTAGTGTGTTATTCTGACTCTATAGTGTGTTAGTTATTCTGACTCTTTAGTAGTGTGTTATTCTGACTCTATAGTAGTGTGTTAGTTATTCTGACTCTATAGTAGTGTGTTAGTTATTCTGACTCTATAGTAGTGTGTTATTCTGACTCTTTAGTAGTGTGTTATTCTGACTCTATAGTAGTGTGTTATTCTGACTCTATAGTGTGTTAGTTATTCTGACTATAGTAGTGTGTTATTCTGACTCTTTAGTAGTGTGTTATTCTGACTCTATAGTAGTGTGTTATTCTGACTCTATAGTGTGTTAGTTATTCTGACTCTATAGTAGTGTGTTATTCTGACTCTATAGTGTGTTAGTTATTCTGACTCTATAGTGTGTTAGTTATTCTGACTCTTTAGTAGTGTGTTATTCTGACTCTATAGTAGTGTGTTAGTTATTCTGACTCTATAGTAGTGTGTTAGTTATTCTGACTCTATAGTAGTGTGTTAGTTATTCTGACTCTATAGTAGTGTGTTATTCTGACTCTTTAGTAGTGTGTTATTCTGACTCTTTAGTAGTGTGTTATTCTGACTCTATAGTAGTGTGTTATTCTGACTCTTTAGTAGTGTGTTATTCTGACTCTATAGTAGTGTGTTATTCTGACTCTATAGTAGTGTGTTATTCTGACTCTTTAGTAGTGTGTTATTCTGACTCTATAGTAGTGTGTTATTCTGACTCTATAGTAGTATTCTGACTCTATAGTAGTGTGTTATTCTGACTCTATAGTAGTGTGTTATTCTGACTCTTTAGTAGTGTGTTATTCTGACTCTTTATAGTAGTGTAGTTATTCTGACTTATTGTGTTATTCTGACTCTATAGTAGTGTGTTATTCTGACTCTATAGTAGTGTGTTATTCTGACTCTATAGTAGTGTGTTATTCTGACTCTATAGTAGTGTGTTATTCTGACTCTATAGTAGTGTGTTATTCTGACTCTATAGTAGTGTGTTATTCTGACTCTATAGTAGTGTGTTATTCTGACTCTATAGTAGTGTGTTATTCTGACTCTTTAGTAGTGTGTTATTCTGACTCTATAGTAGTGTGTTATTCTGACTCTATAGTAGTGTGTTATTCTGACTCTTTAGTAGTGTGTTATTCTGACTCTATAGTAGTGTGTTATTCTGACTCTATAGTAGTGTGTTATTCTGACTCTAGTAGTATTCTGACTCTTTAGTAGTTATTCTGACTCTATAGTAGTGTGTTATTCTGACTCTATAGTAGTGTGTTATTCTGACTCTTTAGTAGTGTGTTATTCTGACTCTATAGTAGTGTGTTATTCTGACTCTTTAGTAGTGTGTTATTCTGACTCTATAGTAGTGTGTTATTCTGACTCTATAGTAGTGTGTTATTCTGACTCTATAGTAGTGTGTTATTCTGACTCTTTAGTAGTGTGTTATTCTGACTCTATAGTAGTGTTTAGTTATTCTGACTCTATAGTAGTGTGTTATTCTGACTCTATAGTAGTGTGTTATTCTGACTCTATAGTAGTGTGTTATTCTGACTCTTTAGTAGTGTGTTATTCTGACTCTATAGTAGTGTGTTATTCTGACTCTATAGTAGTGTGTTATTCTGACTCTTTAGTAGTGTGTTAGTTATTCTGACTCTATAGTAGTGTGTTATTCTGACTCTATAGTAGTTATTCTGACTCTATATTCTGTCTATAGTGTGTTATTATTCTGACTCTATAGTAGTGTGTTATTCTGACTCTTTAGTAGTGTGTTATTCTGACTCTATAGTAGTGTGTTATTCTGACTCTATAGTAGTGTGTTATTCTGACTCTATAGTAGTGTGTTATTCTGACTCTATAGTAGTGTGTTATTCTGACTCTTTAGTAGTGTGTTATTCTGACTCTTTAGTAGTGTGTTATTCTGACTCTATAGTAGTGTGTTATTCTGTGTAGTTATTCTGACTCTTTAGTAGTGTGTTATTCTGACTCTATAGTAGTAGTGTGTTATTATTCTGACTCTATAGTAGTGTGTTATTCTGACTCTATAGTAGTGTGTTATTCTGACTCTATAGTAGTGTGTTATTCTGACTCTTTAGTAGTGTGTTATTCTGACTCTATAGTAGTGTGTTATTCTGACTCTATAGTAGTGTGTTATTCTGACTCTATAGTAGTGTTAGTAGTGTGTTATTCTGACTCTATAGTAGTGTGTTATTCTGACTCTATAGTAGTGTGTTATTCTGACTCTTTAGTAGTGTGTTATTCTGACTCTTTAGTAGTGTGTTATTCTGACTCTTTAGTAGTGTGTTATTCTGACTCTTTAGTAGTGTGTTATTCTGACTCTATAGTAGTGTGTTATTCTGACTCTATAGTAGTGTTAGTTATTCTGACTATAGTAGTGTGTTATTCTGACTCTTTAGTAGTGTGTTATTCTGACTCTTTAGTAGTGTGTTATGTGTTTATTCTGACTCTATAGTAGTGTGTTATTCTGACTCTTAGTAGTGTGTTATTCTGACTCTTTAGTAGTGTGTTATTCTGACTCTTTAGTAGTGTGTTATTCTGACTCTTTAGTAGTGTGTTATTCTGACTCTTAGTAGTGTAGTTATTCTGACTCTATAGTAGTGTGTTATTCTGACTCTATAGTGTGTTAGTTATTCTGACTATAGTAGTGTGTTATTCTGACTCTTTAGTAGTGTGTTATTCTGACTCTTTAGTAGTGTGTTATTCTGACTCTATAGTAGTGTGTTATTCTGACTCTTTAGTAGTGTGTTATTCTGACTCTATAGTAGTGTGTTATTCTGACTCTAGTAGTAGTGTGTTATTCTGACTCTTAGTAGTGTGTTATTCTGACTCTATAGTAGTGTGTTATTCTGACTCTATAGTAGTGTGTTATTCTGACTCTATAGTAGTGTGTTATTCTGACTCTTTAGTAGTGTGTTATTCTGACTCTATAGTAGTGTGTTATTCTGACTCTATAGTAGTTATTCTGACTCTTTAGTAGTGTGTTATTCTGACTCTGTAGTGTGTTATTCTGACTCTGTAGTGTTATTCTGACTCTATTTATTCTGACTCTGTAGTGTGTGTTATTCTGACTCTTTAGTAGTTATTCTGACTCTATAGTAGTGTGTTATTCTGACTCTATAGTAGTGTGTTATTCTGACTCTAGTAGTGTGTTATTCTGACTCTTTAGTAGTGTATTCTGACTCTATAGTAGTGTTAGTTATTCTGACTCTTTAGTAGTGTGTTATTCTGACTCTATAGTAGTGTGACTTAGTTATTCTGACTCTATAGTAGTGTGTTAGTTATTCTGACTCTATAGTAGTGTGTTATTCTGACTCTTTAGTAGTGTGTTATTCTGACTCTATAGTAGTGTGTTATTCTGACTCTATAGTAGTGTGTTATTCTGACTCTTTAGTAGTGTGTTATTCTGACTCTATAGTAGTGTGTTATTCTGACTCTATAGTAGTGTGTTATTCTGACTCTATAGTAGTGTGTTATTCTGACTCTATAGTAGTGTGTTATTCTGACTCTATAGTAGTGTGTTATTCTGACTCTATAGTAGTGTGTTATTCTGACTCTATAGTAGTGTGTTATTCTGACTCTATAGTAGTGTGTTATTCTGACTCTATAGTAGTGTGTTTTCTGACTCTAGTGTGTTATTCTGACTCTATAGTAGTGTTATTCTGACTCTTTATTCTTATTCTGACTCTATAGTAGTGTGTTATTCTGACTCTATAGTAGTGTGTTATTCTGACTCTATAGTAGTGTGTTATTCTGACTCTATAGTAGTGTGTTATTCTGACTCTTTAGTAGTGTGTTATTCTGACTCTATAGTAGTGTGTTATTCTGACTCTATAGTAGTGTGTTATTCTGACTCTATAGTAGTGTTATTCTGTTATTGTTATTCTGACTCTTTAGTAGTGTGTTATTCTGACTCTATAGTAGTGTGTTATTCTGACTCTATAGTAGTGTGTTATTCTGACTCTATAGTAGTGTGTTAGTTATTCTGTTAGACTTATAGTCTGACTCTATAGTAGTGTGTTAGTTATTCTGACTCTATAGTAGTGTGTTAGTTATTCTGACTCTATAGTAGTGTGTTATTCTGACTCTTTAGTAGTGTGTTATTCTGACTCTTTAGTAGTGTGTTATTCTGACTCTATAGTAGTGTGTTATTCTGACTCTTTAGTAGTGTGTTATTCTGACTCTATAGTAGTGTGTTATTCTGACTCTATAGTAGTGTGTTATTCTGACTCTTTAGTAGTGTGTTATTCTGACTCTATAGTAGTGTGTTATTCTGACTCTATAGTAGTGTGTTATTCTGACTCTATAGTAGTGTGTTATTCTGACTCTTTAGTAGTGTGTTATTCTGACTCTATAGTAGTGTGTTAGTTATTCTGACTCTTTAGTAGTGTGTTATTCTGACTCTATAGTAGTGTGTTATTCTGACTCTATAGTAGTGTGTTATTCTGACTCTATAGTAGTGTGTTATTCTGACTCTGTAGTTATTCTGACTCTATAGTAGTGTGTTATTCTGACTCTATAGTAGTGTGTTATTCTGACTCTATAGTAGTGTGTTATTCTGACTCTATAGTGTGTTAGTTATTCTGACTCTTTAGTAGTGTGTTATTCTGACTCTATAGTAGTGTGTTAGTTATTCTGACTCTATAGTAGTGTGTTAGTTATTCTGACTCTATAGTAGTGTGTTATTCTGACTCTTTAGTAGTGTGTTATTCTGACTCTATAGTAGTGTGTTATTCTGACTCTATAGTAGTGTGTTATTCTGACTCTTTAGTAGTGTGTTATTCTGACTCTATAGTAGTGTGTTATTCTGACTCTATAGTAGTGTGTTATTCTGACTCTATAGTAGTGTGTTATTCTGACTCTATAGTAGTGTGTTATTCTGACTCTAT
>NC_088409.1:92802181-92807181 GCF_034236695.1 Oncorhynchus nerka
TGTATACGACATACTTAATGAGTATATACTATATACTATTAGTTGATTTTAGTATACTGTAAACAAACGGTATCCTTTCAGTTGAGAATACTTGTAGCCCTTTGACTGTCTACCGGATGTTGATGCTGTTGCTATGCAACTTCTTGCAAGCTTGGTTAGCATAACAAACGACTAGCTAGACCTCTTACGACTTCATTAACAACGTCCATTAAGAACGCATAACGACTGTACCACTTAGCTAAGAATGACTGGAATAACCAAGTCAATAGGGTGTGTTCGTGAATTCACTCTGGCTATCTACTCAGATGAGAGTGCTCTGATATCGGAGTAGATAGCATATTTTCTGCCATTTTCATTGAAATCTGAAAACGTTGTGAAGCCACGCCCATTTTCATGAAATCTGAAAACGTTGTGAAGCCGCGCCCATTTTCATGAAGTCTGAAAATGTTGTGAAGCCACGCCCATTTTCATGAAATCTGAAAACATTGTGAAGCCACGCCCATTTTCATGAAATCTGAAAACATTGTGAAGCCACGCCCATTTTCTGAGGAATAGTATTATGGACCCTAAAACCCCAGAAATAGTGTCCACTGCTTGTATACTTCGTATTTTGGCGGATGTAGTACAAAGTCCAGGAACTTTTGGCATACTAACTATACCCATACTACGACCATACTACGACCAACAAGCATACTACATACTCAATTTATGTCACAAATAGTACGGTTAGTATTTTTATTTTTACCTTTATTTAACTAGGCAAGTCAGTTAAGAACAAATTCTTATTTTCAATGACAAACTAGGAACAGTGGGTTAACTGCCTGTTCAGGGACAGAACGACAGATTTGTACTTTGTCAGCTCGAGGATATGAACTTGCAACCTTTCGGTTACTAGTCCAACGCTCTAACCACTAGGCTACCCTGCCGCCCCAGTAGGAGTATTCAAACAGCTTAAAAGAGATAGACAGAGACACCACAGAGAAAAACATATGTACAAAGGGAAACAACCCACACAGACAGAAAAACAGCCCAGGAGATCAAAGATAGAGATACACACAGAGATAGAGATATAGATAGAGATACACACAGAGATAGAGATATAGACAGAGACAGAGATATAGACAGAGACAGAGATATAGACAGAGACAGAGATAGACACAGAGATAGAGATATAGACAGAGACAGAGATATAGACAGAGACAGAGATATAGACAGAGATATAGATAGAGACAGAGATATAGACAGAGACAGAGATATAGACAGAGATATAGACAGAGACAGAGATATAGACAGAGACAGAGATAGAGATAGACACAGAGATATAGACAGAGACAGAGATATAGACAGAGACATAGACAGAGACAGAGACAGAGATATAGACAGAGACATAGACAGAGACATAGACATAGACATAGACAGAGACAGAGACAAAGATAGACACAGAGACAGAGATATAGACAGAGACAGAGCTATAGACAGAGATAGAGATATAGATAGACACAAAGATAGAGATATAGACAGAGACAGAGATATAGACAGAGATATAGACAGACAGAGATATAGACAGAGACAGAGATATAGACAGAGACAGAGACAGAGATATAGACAGAGACAGAGATATAGACAGAGACAGAGATATAGACAGAGCTATAGACAGAGACAGAGATATATACAGAGATATAGATAGAGACAGAGATATAGACAGAGACAGAGATATAGACAGAGACAGAGATATAGACAGAGACAGAGACAGAGATAGAGATAGACACAGAGACAGAGATATAGACAGAGACAGAGATAGAGATAGACACAGAGACAGAGATATAGACAGAGATAGAGATAGACACAGAGACAGAGATATAGACAGAGACATAGACAGAGATAGACACAGAGACAGAGATATAGACAGAGACAGAGATATAGACAGAGACAAAGCTATAGACAGAGATAGAGATAGACAAAGAGATAGAGATATAGACAGAGACATAGACAGAGACAGAGATATAGACAGAGATATAGATAGAGACAGAGATATAGACAGAGACAGAGATAGAGATAGACACAGAGATATAGACAGAGACAGAGTTAGACACAGAGACAGAGATATAGACAGAGACAGAGATATAGACAGAGATATAGATAGAGACAGAGATATAGACAGAGACAGAGATAGACACAGAGACAGAGATATAGACAGAGACAGAGATATAGACAGAGACAGAGATATAGACAGAGACAGAGATATAGACAGAGATATAGATAGACACAGAGACCGAGATATAGACAGAGACAGAGCTATAGACAGAGACAGAGATATAGACAGAGACAGAGATATAGACAGAGACAGAGATATAGACAGAGACAGAGATATAGACAGAGACAGAGATAGAGATAGACACAGAGATAGAGATATAGACAGAGACAGAGATATAGACAGAGACAGAGATATAGATAGACACAGAGACCGAGATATAGACACAGAGACAGAGCTATAGACAGAGACCGAGATATAGACAGAGACAGAGATATAGACAGAGACAGAGATATAGACAGAGACAGAGATATAGACAGAGACAGAGATATAGATAGAGACAGAGATATAGATAGAGACAGAGATATAGATAGAGACAGAGCTATAGACAGAGACCGAGATATAGACAGAGACAGAGATATAGACAGAGACAGAGATATAGACAGAGACAGAGATAGAGATAGACACAGAGATATAGATAGACACAGAGACCGAGATATAGACAGAGACAGAGCTATAGACAGAGACCGAGATATAGACAGAGACAGAGATATAGACAGAGATAGACACAGAGATAGAGATATAGACAGAGACAGAGATATAGACATAGATAGACACAGAGATAGAGATATAGACAGAGACAGAGATATAGACAGAGACAGAGATATAGACAGAGACAGAGATATAGACAGAGACAGAGATATAGACATAGACAGAGACAGAAATACAGATATACACAGAGACAGAGATATAGACAGAGACAGAGATATAGACAGAGACAGAGACAGAGACAGAGACAGAGATAGAGACAGAGATATAGACAGAGACAAAGATAGAGACAGAGATATAGACATAGACAGAGACAGAGACAGAGACATAGACAGAGACAGAGATATAGACAGAGACAGAGATAGAGACAGAGACAGAGATATAGACAGAGACAAAGATAGAGACAGAGATATAGACAGAGACAGAGACAGAGACAGAGATATACACAGAGACAGAGACAGAGATATAGACAGAGACAGAGACAGAGATAGAGACAGAGATATAGACAGAGACAAAGATAGAGACAGCGAGAGACAGAGACAGAAACAAAGATAGAGAAAAAGACAGAGATAGACACATAGACAGAGATCGAGATAGACACAGAGACAGAGATAGACTATGTACAGACTCAGTGAGCATAGCCTTGCTATTGAGAAAGGCCGCCGTAGGCAGACATGGCTCCCAAGAGAAGACAGGCTATGTGCTCACTGCTAACACAAAATGAGGTGGAAACTGAGCTGCACTTCCTAACCTCCTGCCCAATGTATGACCATATTAGAGAGACATATTTCCCTCAGATAACACAGATCCACAAAGAATTCGAAAAACAAATCCAATTTTGGATTTTGAATCCCTTATCGTGTTTGTGCAGCATTTAGCTATGGTGCAGTATGCCAACACACTCCATCTAGCCTCTACAGTAACATAACAGTGCTGTATGCTAACACTGTGACTAGCCTCTACAGTAACAGAACAGTGCTGTATGCTAACACTCTGACTAGCCTCTAAAGTAAGAGAACAGTGCTGTATGCTAACAATGCGACTAGCCTCTACAGTAAGAGAACAGTGCCGTATGCTAACACTCTGATGCTAACACTGCTGACTAGCCTCTACAGTAACAGAACAGTGCTGTATGCTAACACTCTGACTAGCCTGTAAAGTAGCAGAACAGTGCTGTATGCTAACACTCTGACTAGCCTCTACAGTAACAGAACAGTGCTGTATGCTAACACTGCGACTAGCCTCTACAGTAACAGAACAGTGCTGTATGCTAACACTGCGACTAGCCTCTTCAGTAAGAGAACAGTACTGTATGCTAACACTGCGACTAGCCTCTACAGTAACAGAACAGTGCTGTATGCTAACACTCTGACTAGCCTCTACAGTAACAGAACAGTGCTGTATGCTAACACTCTGACTAGCCTCTACAGTAACAGAACAGTGCTGTATGCTAACACTGCGACTAGCCTCTACAGTAAGATAACAGTGCCGTATGCTAACACTGCGACTAGCCTCTACAGTAACAGAACAGTGCTGTATGCTAACACTGGGACTAGCCTCTACAGTAAGAGAACAGTGCTGTATGCTAACACTCTGACTAGCCTCTTCAGTAAGAGAACAGCGCCGTATGCAAGCTTATGTTAGCGCCCAGAGGACACAGCTAGCTAGTCTAGATGGAGTGGCAGCCTGGCAGGGGGCGTGGTCCTGACCCAGAGGTCGTCTATCAATACCACACTCTGCTCCGCTCCACTGCCTGTTAAACCAACTCTGCTCCGTTCCACTCTCACTAAGCACCGAAGTGTGTGTGTGTATTTGAGCGTGTGTGTGTGTTTTCTTTTTGTGTGTATGTGTGTGCGTGGGTGTGTGTGTGTGTGTGTGTACTATTTTCCCTCCAGTACATCCCGGTGCAGGTGTGTGTAATCAGTGTGAGGGCATGTGCTCAAGCGTGGTTAATATTTCCGTTTTTTTTCTGGATCGAAAAAGGCCTTGGGTGGCTGGCGTGGCAGGGGGCGTGGCAGGGGGCGTGGCAGGGGGCGTGGCAGGGGGCGTGGCAGGGGGGGGTGGCAGGGGGGGTGCACGGCCGGCGGTGTAGAGACATTTGTGCATTTTTAAGCCAATTTCCTACAATTCTACACATTTCTCCACGGCGCCGAGGTACTTTTTTGCAGTTTTAAAGCTAATTTCCTGGAATCCTACACAT
>NC_088409.1:92809681-92812181 GCF_034236695.1 Oncorhynchus nerka
TACACCCACCATCTATCAGATTATACATTAACATTACACCCCACCATCTATCAGATTATACATTAACATTACACCCACCATCTATCAGATTATACATTAACATTACACCCCACCATCTATCAGATTATACATTAACATTACACCTACCATCTATCAGATTATACATTAACATTACACCATCTATCAGATTATACATTAACATTACACCCCACCATCTATCAGATTATACATTAACATTACACCCACCATCTATCAGATTATACATTAACATTACACCCCACCATCTATCAGATTATACATTAACATTACACCCACCATCTATCAGATTATACATTAACATTACACCCCACCATCTATCAGATTATACATTAACATTACACCCACCATCTATCAGATTATACATTAACATTACACCCACCATCTATCAGATTATACATTAACATTACACCTACCATCTATCAGATTATACATTAACATTACACCCCACCATCTATCAGATTATACATTAACATTACACCCCACCATCTATCAGATTATACATTAACATTACACCCACCATCTATCAGATTATACAATAACATTACACCCCACCATCTATCAGATTATACATTAACATTACACCCACCATCTATCAGATTATACATTAACATTACACCCACCATCTATCAGATTATACATTAATAAAACAACACATAGTGGAGAGAAGACGTAGACAGGACTATGATACAACAACACATAGTGGAGAGAAGATGTAGACAGGACTATGATACAACACATAGTGGAGAGAAGACGTAGACAGGACTATGATACAACACATTGGAGAGAAGACATAGACAGGACTATGATAACAACACATAGTGGAGAGAAGACATAGACAGGACTATGATACAACACATAGTGGAGAGAAGACGAGACAGGACTATGATACAACAACACATAGTGGAGAGAAGACATAGACAGGACTATGATACAACAACACATAGTGGAGAGAAGACATAGACAGGACTATAATGAACAACACATAGTGGAGAGAAGACGTAGACAGGACTATGATACAACAACACATAGTGGAGAGAAGATGTAGACAGGACTATGATACAACAACACATAGTGGAGAGAAGATGTAGACAGGACTATGATACAACACATAGTGGAGAGAAGACGTAGACAGGACTATGATACAACACATAGTGGAGAGAAGATGTAGACAGGACTATGATACAACAACACATAGTGGAGAGAAGACATAGACAGGACTATGATACAACAACACATAGTGGAGAGAAGACATAGACAGGACTATAATACAACAACACATAGTGGAGAGAAGACGTAGACAGGACTATGATACAACAACACATAGTGGAGAGAAGATGTAGACAGGACTATGATACAACAACACATAGTGGAGAGAAGATGTAGACAGGACTATGATACAACACATAGTGGAGAGAAGACGTAGACAGGACTATGATACAACACATAGTGGAGAGAAGACATAGACAGGACTATGATACAACACATAGTGGAGAGAAGACATAGACAGGACTATGATACAACACATAGTGGAGAGAAGACATAGACAGGACTATGATACAACACATAGTGGAGAGAAGACATAGACAGGACTATGATACAACACATAGTGGAGAGAAGATGTAGACAGGACTATGATACAACAACACATAGTGGAGAGAAGACGTAGACAGGACTATGATACAACAACACATAGTGGAGAGAAGACGTAGACAGGACTATGATACAACAACACATAGTGGAGAGAAGACGTAGACAGGACTATGATACAACACATAGTGGAGAGAAGACGTAGACTATGATGACAAACACATAGTGGAGAGAAGACATAGACAGGACTATGATACAACACATAGTGGAGAGAAGACATAGACAGGACTATGATACAACAACACATAGTGGAGAGAAGACGTAGACAGGACTATGATACAACAACACATAGTGGAGAGAAGACGTAGACAGGACTATGATACAACACATAGTGGAGAGAAGACGTAGACAGGACTATGATACAACAACACATAGTGGAGAGAAGACGTAGACAGGACTATGATACAACACATAGTGGAGAGAAGACGTAGACAGGACTATGATACAACACATAGTGATACAGGACTATGATACAACACATAGTGGAGAGAAGATGTAGACAGGACTATGATACAACAACACATAGTGGAGAGAAGACGTAGACAGGACTATGATACAACACATAGTGGAGAGAAGACGTAGACAGGACTATGATACAACAACACATAGTGGAGAGAAGACGTAGACAGGACTATGATACAACAACACATAGTGGAGAGAAGACGTATGATACAACACATAGGACTATGATACAACAACACATAGTGGAGAGAAGACGTGAGACAGGACTATGATACAACAACACATAGTGGAGAGAAGACAGGACTAGACAGTGACTATGATACAACAACACATAGTGGAGAGAAGACGTAGA
>NC_088409.1:92819681-92867181 GCF_034236695.1 Oncorhynchus nerka
ATCCAGAACACAAGAAGCATCCAGAACACAAGAAGCATCCAGAAAACTAGAACCATCCAGAACAGTTGAACGATCCAGAACACTAGAACGATCCAGAACACAAGAAGCATCCAGAACACAAGAAGCATCCAGAAAACTAGAACCATCCAGAACAGTTGAACGATCCAGAACACTAGAACGATCCAGAACACTATAACCATAGAACCATCCAGAACACTAGAACCATCCAGAAAACTAGAACCATCCAGAACACTAGAACCACCCAGAACACTAGAACCATCCAGAACACTAGAACCATAGAACCATCCAGAACACTAGAACCATCCAGAAAACTAGAACCATCCAGAACACTAGAACCATCCAGAACACTAGAACCATCCAGAACACTAGAACCATCCAGAACACTATAACCATAGAACCATCCAGAACACTAGAACCACCCAGAACACTAGAAGCATCCAGAACACTAGAACCACCCAGAACACTAGAACCATCCAGAACACTAGAACCATAGAACCATCCAGAACCATCCAGAACACTAGAACCATCCAGAACACAAGAAGCATCCAGAACACTAGAACCATCCAGAACACTAGAACCATCCAGAACACTAGAACCATCCAGAACACTATAACCATAGAACCATCCAGAACACTAGAACCATCCAGAAAACTAGAACCATCCAGAACACTAGAACACTAGAACCATCCAGAACACTAGAACCATAGAACCATCCAGAACACTAGAACCATCCAGAACCATCCAGAACACTAGAACCATAGAACCATCCAGAACACTAGAACCATCCAGAACACTAGAACACTAGAACCATCCAGAACACTAGAACCATAGAACCATCCAGAACACTAGAACCATCCAGAACCATCCAGAACACTAGAACCATAGAACCATCCAGAACACTAGAACCACCCAGAACACTAGAACCATCCAGAACACTAGAACCATAGAACCATCCAGAACACTAGAAGCATCCAGAACACTAGAAGCATCCAGAACCATAGAACCATCCAGAACACTAGAACCATAGAAACATCCAGAACACTAGAACCATAGAACCATCCAGAACACTAGAAGCATCCAGAACACTAGAACCATCCAGAAGAGGAGAAGAATCTTTAAACAAGCCCCAGCTTCAGCAGGCCATACACACTGGGTGATGTAGTGTGTGAGCTCAGCAAGCCTAAGTATATTTCTGGTATACTGTAGTTAGTCTTCTCTCTTCACGCTGCGGACAGAGAGTAAGACAATACATCCATTTCCGTTGTTGCTTCATTCTGCTCCACAGATAAAGAACAGAGGAATGATGTTGCTTCATTCTGCTCCACAGATAAAGAACAGAGGAATGATGTTGCTTCATTCTGCTCCACAGATAAAGAACAGAGGAATGATGTTGCTTCATTCTGCTCCACAGATAAAGAACAGAGGAATGATGTTGCTTCATTCTGCTCCACAGATAAAGAACAGAGGAATGATGTTGCTTCATTCTGCTCCACAGATAAAGAACAGAGGAATGATGTTGCTTCATTCTGCTCCACAGATAAAGAACAGAGGAATGATGTTGCTTCATTCTGCTCCACAGATAAAGAACAGAGGAATGATGTTGCTTCATTCTGCTCCACAGATAAAGAACAGAGGAATGATGTTGCTTCATTCTGCTCCACAGATAATTCTGAAATGAAGAACAAACTGAATGTACAAGAGACTTTCAGCCACTGTTAGAGGGTGGTGTTAGAGGGTGGTGTTAGAGGGGTGGTGTTAGAGGGGTGGTGTTAGAGGGGTGGTGTTAGAGGGTGGTGTTAGAGGGTGGTGTTAGAGGGTGGTGTTAGAGGGGTGATGTTAGAGGGGTAGTGTTAGAGGGCTGGTGTTAGAAGGTGGTGTTAGAGGGTGGTGTTAGAGGGTGGTGTTAGGGTGGTGTTAGAGGGGGTGTTAGGGGGTGTTAGAGAGGTGGTGTTAGAAAGGGGGTGTTAGAGGGCTGGTGTTAGAGGGCTGGTGTTAGAGGGCTGGTGTTAGAAAGGGTGGTGTTGAAAGGGTGGTGTTAGAAAGGGGTGTTGGTGTTAGAGGGGTGGTGTTAGAAGGTGGTGTTAGAAGGGTGGTGTTAGAGGGTGGTGTTAGAGGGTTGGTGTTAGAAGGGTGGTGTTAGAGGGGTGGTGTTAGAGGGTGGTGTTGAACAGGGCTGTCCTCTCTTCACAAAGGAGTGGTGAGGAGTTGAACAGGAAGTTCTGGTGGAGTAAGGGAGGGTGTTGAACAGGAGAAGATCTCTGTTGGAGTTAGAGGAGTTGAACAGTGTTCACAAAGGGGGTGGTGTTGAAAGGGTTCTCTGTTATCTCTCTTCAGAAAGGAGTGGTGAGAGGGTGGTTCTCTGTTTCACAAAGGTGGTGTTAGAGGAAGTTCTCTGTTACAAAGGGGGTGGTGAACAGAGAAGCTCCCCGTGTATCCAGATCCTGTCTTATTGATGAATGGTTCTGAGACAAGTTAAACAGCACTGTGATTGGAGTGGTGATACTCCCCTACACTAATCTAACAGTTCCTGTAGATAACGGTGTTAGAGGGCTCGGTGTGAGTAGAGTTCCTCCCTCTAAAACAATCTCCCCAAACCCTAGGGATGGTGTTTAGAGGCAGGTGGTGTTAGAGGGTGAGGAGTTGAACAGGAGAAGTTCTCTGTCCTCTCTCTTCACAAAGGAGTAAGGTGTGAGGAGTTGAACAGGAGAAGTTCTCTGTCCTCTCTCTTCACAAAGGAGTAAGGTGTGAGGAGTTGAACAGGAGAAGTTCTCTGTTCTCTCTCTTCACAAAGGAGTAAGGTGTGAGGAGTTGAACAGGAGAAGTTCTCTGTTGAGTTATGGGCTCCCAGTCTTCACAAAGGAGTAAGGTGATATGAGGAGTTGAGTTACAGAAGTTCTCTGTTCTCTCTCTTCACAAAGGAGTAAGGTGTGAGGAGTTGAACAGGAGAAGTTCTCTGTTCTCTCTCTTCACAAAGGAGTAGGGTGTGAGGAGTTGAACAGGAGAAGCTCCCCGTCTTCTCTACTTTGTATCCAGATCCTGTCTTATTGATGAATGGTTCTGAGACAAGCAAACAACAGCTCTCTACATAAACAGCACTGTGATTGGAGAGTGGATGATACTCCCCTACACTGATATATGAAGCAATCTAACAGTTCCTGTAGATATATGAAGCCCAGTGTATGAGTTATGGGCACACACCCAGTGTATGAGTTATGGGCACAGTGTATAGTGTGACATGAAGCCCAGTGTATGAGTTATGGGCTCCTCGTATAGTGATATATGACACACACACACACACACACACACACACACACACACGGTCCTAGGTCGTCTGATAAAGCAGTAACCACAGCCGTATTTTACTGTGACACTGTTGCCTTTACATGTTTATCGTCAGTAGCAGCAGCTCGGCTCTCCTCTCTCCAGATGATGTATGAGTTCATAATGAGGTCTGTTCCTCCCCTCTAAAACAATCTCCCCCAAACCCTACACACACAGCGAGAAACAATCTGCCCTTAACTATTTCCAGATATGTCTTCACCCCATCATTGGCTGTACACTTCCATGGCTATTATGTATGAATATTCACCGGGACAAAACGATTGCACACACTTGAGACGTAAACTCTCCCAGTAGTTCATCTCCCTACCCTGTTATCCTTCAACTGTCATTTATTATGTGTGTGTGTGTGTGTGTGTGTGTGTGTGTGTGTGTGTGAAGCCCAGTGTGAGAGTTATGTGTAGTGTGATATATGAAGCAGGTGTGTGTAGTGTGATATATGAGTGGGAGGATGGGAAGGTGTATGAGTTATGGGCAAGTGTGATATATGAAGCCCAGTGTGGCCAGTGCGAGTTATGGGCTCGTGATATATGAAGCCCAGTGTATGAGTTATGGGCTCGTATAGTGTGATATATGAAGCCCAGTGTAGTGAGTTATGGGCTCGTATAGTGTGATATATGAAGCCCAGTGTGAGTGAGTTATGGGAAGCCCAGTATAGTGTGATATATATATGAAGCCCAGTGTATGAGTTATGGGCTCGTATAGTGTGATATATGAAGCCCAGTGTATGAGTTATGGGCTCGTATAGTGTGATATATGAAGCCCAGTGTATGAGTTATGGGCTCGTATAGTGTGATATATGAGGCCCAGTGTATGAGTTATGGGCTCGTATAGTGTGATATATGAAGCCCAGTGTATGAGTTATGGGCTCGTATAGTGTGATATATGAAGCCCAGTGTATGAGTTATGGGCTCGTATAGTGTGATATATGAAGCCCAGCCCAGTGATATATGAAGCCCAGTATGAGTTATGGGCTCGTATAGTGTGATATATGAAGCCCAGTGAGTATGAGTTATGGGCCCAGTGTATAGTGTGATATATGAAGCCCAGTGTATGAGTTATGGGCTCGTATAGTGATATATGAGTGCCCAGTGTGAGTTATGGGCTCGTATAGTTATATGAAGGCCCAGTGTATGAGTTATGGGCTCGTATAGTGTGATATATGAAGCCCAGTGTATGAGTTATGGGCTCGTATAGTGTGATATATGAAGCCCAGTGTATGAGTTATGGGCTCGTATAGTGTGATATATGAAGCCCAGTGTATGAGTTATGGGCTCGTATAGTGTGATATATGAAGCCCAGTGTATGAGTTATGGGCTCGTATAGTGTGATATACGCCCCTAAACCGCTGTTCTCCATAACTTCCCAAAACAATGCACCCTGGGTCACACATCTCAACGTTATTAATGAAATGCAGGGAAAAACAATCATATTCATAAGAAGATGATGTGTTTATCTTTCCCACTGAAAATGTATTTCCTGCCTAAATTAGCCGAGTTCCCCTTAACCTAGATTTCCCAGATAATTGATGTGATACTAATGGTCCAGCTAGGATATATGGTGGACAGGACACCAGATAACACACTGCAGCAACTGCCTGTGACACATCTATCTACACTTCTAACAGGTTCTCCATCACTGTCTCTCGCTCTCGGTCTTTCTTTCTCATAACTATCACTCACTCTCTCTATCTCTCTCTCTCTCTGTTACTCACTCTCTCCCTCTATCTCTCTCTCTCTCTCTGTTACTCACTCTCTCTCCTCTTTCTCCCGGCTCATGCTCTCTCTGTTACTCTCTCTCTCTCTCTTTCTCTCTCACTCTCCCTCTCTCTCTGTTACTCACTTTCTCTCCTCTTTCTCTCTCTCTCTCTCTCTCCTCTTTCACTCACTCACTCTCTCTCTCTCTCTCTCACTCACTCTCTCTCCTCTTTCTCCCGGCTCATGCTCTCTCTGAGTTGTTGCAGTCGATCCTCCATGTCTTTACTCTCCTGGGCCAGCGTCACTGTCTCCATGCGCAGCTCTCGCAGGTTCCTATGGCAACACACAATCAATCAACAACAATCAATTAACCGTATCAATCACTTATCAGACTAGAGAAGCATATACCAGTTCATCAATTACATTGATTACCTATTAGACCAGAGTAGAGCGTCACCTATCGATTCATCCATCTAAATCAATTAACTATTAGCAAATGAGAAACACCAAGGAATAGGATCTATTTACGCTACATTATGGAAAAAAACAGAAAGCAACTATCAGCATAAATAGACAAACGCCCATCTCCTAATGATCCAACGTCAAGAGAAAAGAATAGGGAAAAATGGACAAAAGAGAGAAGACAAGAAAAATTAAATAGGTTTGACATTTTTATCACATATGGAAGCACGACAAAACCATTTACTTTTAAAAAAAATTGAAAACACGAGCATTTTGGTAGATCCTTTACCTACAAGAACAAGCATCGGTTTGTCCCTATCAACTCAGAGTTAGCATCGGTTTGTCCCTATCAACTCAGAGTTAGCATCGGTTTGTCCCTATCAACTCAGAGTTAGCATCGGTTTGTCCCTATCAACTCAGAGTTAGCATCGGTTTGTCCCTATCAACTCAGAGTTAGCATCGGTTTGTCCCTATCAACTCAGAGTTAGCATCGGTTTGTCCCTATCAACTCAGAGTTAGCATCGGTTTGTCCCTATCAACTCAGAGTTAGCATTGGTTTGTCCCTATCAAGAGTTGAGCCGTGTTGCTTTGGGGAAGAGAGCAACAGATGAACAACTCTTCACTTACCTGGCATTGAGCTTGACTGACTTGGGCTTGTTGGGAATCACCACAAAGTCATTTAGATTCATGTCTCCACTCTCTTGATCTTAGTTATTCCCTGTTCACCTTTTGTGTGCCTTTTTACACACGGCTCCCTGCTGTAAAAAATAAACAAATAAAGATGAATCATATAAAACCTGCTATTTATTTCACTGATCAGCCAGGTCAGGCTAAATCACACAGAAAATACTGCTGCAATAAAATGAACTGAATATCCGAGGCAAAATATGACACAATTGCATAGTCAAGCAGTTAAAACCTAAAAAATGACAGAATATTGTAATGGCTATTAATAACAGCAACAGGTAGTTTTGAGGTATCAACACCTTCTGTGATTACACATGTTTGTTTAGGCTAGCTAACTAGCTATCTACTGTACCAGACGTTAACGTTTTTGGCTAGCTAGACTGGCTAGTTTAATTAACTAGATACCGCAAGTTAGCTTTCATGTCACCTCCAGACCATTCTAATTTCTCATGTTCTTTTTTAAACGTTATGTTAAATAATTACCTCGGATTTATCCTCTTGTGTCCCCTTTTAGCTATTTTAAACCAAGTTGGTTTCGAACAAACAGCAGCAAAACGGTTTCTTATCCTTTCTCAAGACAGAAACATTTGTGTATGGTTTTTGTGTATGGTTGTTTCTATGGATACGTAACTCTCGCGATAGTCCACGGGAAAGGAGCAAGGATTTCCTTACCGGCACCTCGGGACATACATTTTAAATTAAATTAAATGCTCACACTCTCCTCAAATTCTAATTTACAAGACTCCTGTAAATAATGTGTTCAAGGAATGAACTCTGACATCATATTCAAAGATAGGCAAGACCCATATTGCTACTGCAATCAAGGACAGCTGGAATTATTTAATTAAAATCATTATAGGGTTCATATTAACTTATGTAGAGATAACGTTGTGATTAAAACCTTAATTAAATTAATCAGTGTGTCTAAATTCGTCATCAAATGAGCATAGAAATGTTATCTTATTTTTCTTTGTTTTTATATATTCAGAAAGCAGTACTTGCCTATTTGAGCATGACACCGAGACACACACTGTTTTCACATCTGATTCTTTTAGACGCGTTAAATAAATGCTTATAATCGGGTCTTGCTTTTAACACGCCACATTATCTGGTATATCAGTCGCAGAATGTGTGTGTGTGTGTGTGTGTGTGTGTGTGTGTGTGTGTGTGTGTGTGTGTGTGTGTGTGTGTGTGTGTGTGTGTGCACGTGCGTGTATCCTTGTATCCTGCAGCTGAGAAGAGCTAGGCCCGTGTCCCCAATAACAACATAGCCAGATCTCATTTGTATTCTGGGAAAACAGAATCTTTCAGATCTGCTATTCCAAAGGCAGTCTTCCAGATCAGGCCATACCTCCACCCTCTCTCTCTCTCTCTCTCTCTCTCTCCCTCCATCACCCCACCGCTCCATACCTAAAATGACTGGCAATTACCCCAAAAGTGCCCCCCACCCCCCACCCCCTGGTTGCACCTGTTGTCAGGAGCAGGTAGGTGCGTGTCGAAAAGTGTGGACCATGACAACCAGCCGCTCAGGGTCATACAGGGGTCATTGTGGGGTGTCGCCCTGTCTTTCCTACCTGCTGCTTAGTCTCCCTCAGCCCCGACCCTCCCTATAAAACACCACAATCCTCTTCCCCTGCTTGCTCTCTTGCTCTCCTACGCTCTCGCCGTCCCTCTCTCTCTCATCCCTCTCTCTCTCATCCCTCTCTCTCTCTCTCTCTCTCTTTCTAACCCTCTCTCATCTGCCCCAGCCAACACAGAGACAGTCAGGCATGTCCAAGCATACTGATTAGGACCAGAGAGGAGAAAGAGAGAGAGAGATAGAGAGACAGGTAGGAAGAGGGTATATGGAGGTAGAGAGTAAGAGAGAGAGTGATAGAGAGATAGGTAGGAAGAGGGTATATGGAGGTAGAGAGTAAGAGGAAAAATGGGAACGAGAGAGATAGAGACAGAGAGAGAGAGAGAGAGAGAGAGAGAGAGACAGAGAGAGAGAGAGAGAGAGAGAGAGAGAGAGAGAGAGAGAGAGAGAGAGAGAGAGAGAGGGGCAGGTATAACCAGTGTGGAGTACCAGTTAACAGTCGCATGTGAAAGGAGCAGTAGCATTTTGTCCTGAAATGTCAGGGCTATTTCATTCATTAGGAGGCAATCATTGTGGCTGTATTGAATGTCATCTGTTAGGTTAAATATCCCTGCCATGATCTAACGATGGACATATATTGACTGTCTGGGATTGGCTAGAGAGAGACCTTTGAGTAATGCCACAGAGACCAGTCGAGGGGTGCTAAGCCGAGGAAAAGCAGCCAGACAGGAGATTACTTATTGTTCTACTGCTGCAGGGCTTTGCTCTTATAGACGAGGGAGCAACACCATCGTCATCATCAAAACATACCCATCAGTATAATCAGTTTAACTACCACTGTGCACGCAGACAGTGTTTGTGTGTGTGTGTGTGTGTGTGTGTGTGTGTGTGTGTGTGTGTGTGTGTGTGTGTGTGTGTGTGTGTGTGTGTGTGTGTGTGTGTGTGTGTGTGTGTGTGTGTGTGTGTGTATGTGGAGGCTGCTGAGGGGAGGACGGCTCATAATAATAGCTGGAACGGAATAAATAGAACAGTGTTTTTTGATAGTGTTCCATTCATGCCATTCCAGCCATTATTATGAGCCGTCCTCCCGTCAACAGCCTCCACTGATGTCTAATGTCTAAATCATGGAGATGGTGTCCTTCAACTCCATGGCTCTGGTCACGTGAGTAGCCAAACCAAAGGTCTAAAAAGGTCATTGGCGCTGAAAGGTCATTGGAAGGTCATAAAGTCAAAAGGTCAGGTGACCTGTGACCTGTCACTGTGTGGCTCATCTGAAGAGACAGGAAGCGCCTGGTGTTCTCCCAAGGCAGACAGAACATGGAGCTCAGCGGGGAGTGTGACCTTTTCACTGCCACTGGGGATGGTCTACGACAGCTGGATTCACCGGACCAGAGGGAGAGGGGGAGACAGGGAGAGGGGGAGACAGGGAGAGGGGGAGACATGGAGAGGGGGAGAGGGGGAGACAGGGAGAGGGGGAGACAGGGAGAGCAGGGAGAGGGAGCAGACAGGGAGAGGGGGGAGACAGGGAGACAGGGAGAGCAGGGAGACAGGGAGAGGGGGAGACAGGGAGAGGGGGAGATAGGGAGAGCAGGGTTAGAATTCGGAATATTTCAAAAAATCTCCTCAGTGTACAACGTAAAACACCAAATAATGCACGCAGAGTAGAATTAGGCTGATACCCGCTAACTATCAAAAATTACAACCATCTAAAAGGAAGCGATTCCCAAACCTTCCATAACAAAGCCATCACCTCCAGAAAGATTAACCTGGAAAAGACCCAATTAGACCCAAATAAATCATGAGAAAACAAAAAGATAACAACTTGACACATTGGAAAGAATAAACAAAAAAACAAAGCAAACTAGAATGCTATTTGGCCCTAAACAGAGAGTACAGAGTGGCAGAATACCTGACCACTGTGACTGACCCAAACTTAAGGAAAGCTTTGACTATGTACAGACTCAGTGAGCATAGCCTTGCTATTGAGAAAGGCCGCCGTAGGCAGACATGGCTCTCAAGAGAAGACAGGCTATGTGCTCACTGCTCACAAAATGAGGTGGAAACTGAGCTGCACTTCCTAACCTCCTCCCCAATGTATGACCATATTAGAGACACATATTTCCCTCAGATGACATAGATCCACAAAGAATTCGAAAGCAAATCCAATTTTGATAAACTCCTATATCTATTGGATGAAATACCATAGTGTGCAATCACAGCAGCAATATTTGTGACCTGTTGTCACAAGAAAAGAGCAACCAGTGAAGAACAAACACCATTGCAAATACAACCCATATTTATGTTTATTTAATTTTCCTTTTGTACTGTAACTAGTTGTACATCATTACAACACTGTATATAGTCATAATATGACATTTGTAATGTCTTTATTGTTTTGAAACTTCTGTATGTGTAATGTTCATATATATTTCTACATATTTCTGTTTATTTATTTTCCCTTTAACTATTTGCACATTGTTGCAACACTGTATACAGACCAATGACATTTAAAATGTATTTCTCCTTTTGGAACTTTTGTGAGAGAGAGAGAGAGAGACAGACAGACAGACAGACAGACAGACAGACAGACAGACAGACAGACAGACAGACAGACAGACAGACAGACAGACAGAGAGAGAGAGACAAATAGAGAGAGAGGGAGAGAGAGAGAGAGACAGACAGAGAGACAGATAGAGAGAGAGATGGATGGAGAGAGACAGATAGAGAGAGAGAGAGAGAGAGATAGATAGAGAGAGAGAGACAGACAGACAGAGAGAGACAGATAGAGAGAGAGAGACAGACAGACAGAGAGAGACAGATAGAGAGACAGATAGAGAGAGACAGAGAGAGAGAGATGGGAGAGAGAGAGAGAGACAGACAGACAGAGAGAGACAGATAGAGAGAGGGAGAGAGAGAGGGGGGTGAGAAAGAAAGAGAGGGAGAGGAGAGAGAGAAAGTGAGAGAGAGTGAGAAACAGAGAGAGAGAGAGAGAGAGAGAGAGAGAGAGAGAGAGAGAGAGAGAGGGAGTGAGAGAGAGTGAGAGAGAAAAGCCCTTTAATTTAAATTTACATTGAGAGAGAGAGGACAGAGCAAGAAAGACAGATGAGCTAGTTCCAGCTACTGTCTGTCTACTTCAGTGAACCCAGGAGAGAGATGGAGGGACGGTGAAATAAAAGAGGTAGAGAGATTGAGAGGACAACATGGACAGAGCTCATTGTGGCATCGTGTCACACAGGGGCCGAAGTGGATTAAGTTAAAAGAGAGTGTGTGACGGTGTGTGAGTTTGTGATGGTGAGTGTGTGAGTGGGAGTTGGAGTGTGTAAGACTGCGTGAGGAGAGTGTGAGGAGAATGTGACGGTAGAGATGTCTCCATGAGAGGATAAAAAAGTCACTGAAAGTCAAAAGGAGAAAGACATAGTTAATGAGAGAAGGTTTGAGGGAAAGAGGGCGGGGAGAGAAGGAGATATAGGAGGAGGAAGAGAGAGAGAGCAGGGCAGGGGAGAAAAGGAGAGATAGGAGGAGGAAGAGAGAGAGAGCAGGGCAGGGGAGAAAAGGAGAGATAGGAGGAGGAAGAGAGAGAGAGCAGGGCAGGGGAGAGAAGGAGATATAGGAGGAGGAAGAGAGAGAGAGCAGGGCAGGGGAGAGAAGGAGAGATAGGAGGAGGAAAAGAGAGACACACTGACACCCCTATCAGACCACAGCAAAATCACAGTCTACTTGAACAGAGTGATTCTCAGTCATGAGGCATCAAAGCCAAAGGAACTGAGTAACATTAAGAAATGCTACAGATGGAAGGAATGCAGTTTGGAAACCTACCAAAAAACAATTAGGCAACAACAAATTCAATCCCTTATAGACAATTTCCTGGGTAAAACGTTCCACTGTAATAGTGAAGGTGTAAACTTGGCAGTAGAAAATCTTAACAGTATATTTGATCTCTCAGCTTCCCTATCAAATATAAAAAATCTCAAATAGAAAACTGAAGAAAATGAACAACAATGACAAATGGTTTTATGAAGAATGCAAAAATCTAAGAAAGAAATTGAGAAACCTGTCCAACCAAAAACATAGAGACCCATAAATCCTGAGTCTACGCCTTCACTATGGTGAATCACTGAAACAATACAGAAATACACTACGGAAAAAGAAGAAACAGTCAGAAATCAGCTCAATGCAATTGAAGAATCCATAGAATCTAACCACTTCTGGGAAAATTGGAAAACACTAAACAAACAACAACACAAAGAATTGTCTATCCAAAATGGAGATGTATGGGTAAACCACTTCTCCAATCTTTTTGGTTCTATAACAAAGAACAAAGAGCAAAAACATATACAAGATCAAATACAAATCTTAGAATAAACTATTAAAGACGACCAGAACCCACTGGATTCTCCAATTACATTGAACGAGTTACAGGACAAATTAAAAACCCTCCAAACCAAAATGGCCTGTGGTGTTGATGGTATCCTCAATGAAATGATCAAATATACAGACAACAAATTCCAATTGGCTATACTTAAACTCTTCAACATCATCCTTAGCTCTGGCATCTTCCCCAATATATGGAAACAAGGACCGATCACCCCAATCCACAAAAGTGGAGATAAATTTGACCCCAATAACTACCGTGGGATATGAGTCAACAGTAACCTTGGGAAAATCCTCTGCATTATCATTAACAGCAGACTCGTACATTTCCTCAATGAAAACAATGTACTGAGCAAATGTCAAATTGGCTTTTACCAAATTACCGAACAACAGACCATGTATTCACCCTGCACACCCTAATTGACAACCAAACAAACCAAAACAAAGGCAAAGTCTTCTCATGCTTTGTTGATTTCAAAAAAGCTTTCGACTCAATTTGGCATGAGGGTCTGCTATACAAACTGATGGAAAGTGGTGTTGGGGGTAAAACATACAACATTATAAAATCCATGTAAACAAACAACAAGTATGCAGTTAAAATTGGCAAAAAACACTCACATTTCTTCCCACAGGGCCGTGGGGTGAGACAGGGATGCAGTTTAAGCCCCACCCTCTTCAACATTACATTTACATTTACATTTAAGTCATTTAGCAGACGCTCTTATCCAGAGCGACTTACAAATTGGTGCATTCACCTTATGACATCCAGTGGAACAGTAGTGCATCTAAATATTTTAAGGGAGGGGGGGGGTGAGAGGGATTACTTTATCCTATCCTAGGTATTCCTTAAAGAGGTGGGGTTTCAGGTGTCTCCGGAAGGTGGTGATTGACTCCGCTGTCCTGGCGTCGTGAGGGAGTTTGTTCCACCATTGGGGGGCCAGAGCAGCGAACAGTTTTGACTGGGCTGAGCGGGAACTGTACTTCCTCAGTGGTAGGGAGGCGAGCAGGCCAGAGGTGGATGAACGCAGTGCCCTTGTTTGGGTGTAGGGCCTGATCAGAGCCTGGAGGTACTGAGGTGCCGTTCCCCTCACAGCTCCGTAGGCAAGCACCATGGTCTTGTAGCGGATGCGAGCTTCAACTGGAAGCCAGTGGAGAGAGCGGAGGAGCGGGGTGACGTGAGAGAACTTGAACACCAGACGGGCTGCGGCGTTCTGGATGAGTTGTAGGGGTTTAATGGCACAGGCAGGGAGCCCAGCCAACAGCGAGTTGCAGTAATGCAGACGGGAGATGACGAGTGCCTGGATTAGGACCTGCGCCGCTTCCTGTGTGAGGCAGGGTCGTACTCTGCGGATGTTGTAGAGCATGAACCTACAGGAACGGGCCACCGCCTTGATGTTAGTTGAGAACGACAGGGTGTTGTCCAGGATCACGCCAAGGTTCTTAGCGCTCTGGGAGGAGGACACAATGGAGTTGTCAACCGTGATGGCGAGATCATGGAACGGGCAGTCCTTCCCCGGGAGGAAGAGCAGCTCCGTCTTGCCGAGGTTCAGCTTGAGGTGGTGATCCGTCATCCACACTGATATGTCTGCCAGACATGCAGAGATGCGATTCGCCACCTGATCATCAGAAGGGGGAAAGGAGAAGATTAATTGTGTGTCGTCTGCATAGCAATGATAAGAGAGACCATGTGAGGTTATGACAGAGTCAAGTGACTTGGTGTATAGCGAGAATAGGAGAGGGCCTAGAACAGAGCCCTGGGGGACACCAGTGGTGAGAGCACGTGGTGTGGAGACGGATTCTCGCCACGCCACCTGGTAGGAGCGACCTGTCAGGTAAGACGCAATCCAAGCGTGGGCCGCGCCGGAGATGCCCAACTCGGAGAGGGTGGAGAGGAGGATCTGATGGTTCACAGTATCGAAGGCAGCCGATAGGTCTAGAAGGATGATAGCAGAGGAGAGAGAGTTAGCTTTAGCAGTGCGGAACGCCTCCGTGATACAGAGAAGAGCAGTCTCAGTTGAATGACTAGTCTTGAAACCTGACTGATTTGGATCAAGAAGGTCATTCTGAGAGAGATAGCGGGAGAGCTGGCCAAGGACGGCACGTTCAAGAGTTTTGGAGAGAAAAGAAAGGAGGGATACTGGTCTGTAGTTGTTGACATCGGAGGGATCGAGTGTAGGTTTTTTCAGAAGGGGTGCAACTCTCGCTCTCTTGAAGACGGAAGGGACGTAGCCAGCGGTCAGGGATGAGTTGATGAGCGAGGTGAGGTAAGGGAGAAGGTCTCCGGAAATGGTCTGGAGAAGAGAGGAGGGGATAGGGTCAAGCGGGCAGGTTGTTGGGCGGCCGGCCGTCACAAGACGCGAGATTTCATCTGGAGAGAGGGGGAGAAAGAGGTCAGAGCACAGGGTAGGGCAGTGTGAGCAGAACCAGCGGTGTCGTTTGACTTAGCAAACGAGGATCGGATGTCGTCGACCTTCTTTTCAAAATGGTTGATGAAGTCATCTGCAGAGAGGGAGGAGGGGGGGAGGGGGAGGAGGATTCAGGAGGGAGGAGAAGGTTGCAAAGAGCTTCCTAGGGTTAGAGGCAGATGCTTGGAATTTAGAGTGGTAGAAAGTGGCTTTAGCAGCAGAGAGAGAAGAGGAAAATGTAGAGAGGAGGGAGTGAAAGGATGTCAGGTCCGCAGGGAGGCGAAGTTTTCCTCCATTTCCGCCGGCTGCCCGGAGCCCTGTTCTGTGAGCTCGCAATGAGTCGTTGAGCCACGGAGCGGGAGGGGAGGACCAAGCCGGCCTGGAGGATAGGGGACATAGAGAGTCAAAGGATGCAGAAAGGGAGGAGAGGAGGGTTGAGGAGGCAGAATCAGGAGATAGGTTGGAGAAGGTTTGAGCAGAGGGAAGAGATGATAGGATGGAAGAGGAGAGAGTAGCGGGGGAGAGAGAGCGAAGGTTGGGACGGCGCGATACCATCCGAGTAGGGGCAGTGTGGGAAGTGTTGGATGAGAGCGAGAGGGAGAAGGATACAAGGTAGTGGTCGGAGACTTGGAGGAGTTGCAATGAGGTTAGTGGAAGAACAGCATCTAGTAAAGATGAGGTCGAGCGTATTTCCTGCCTTGTGAGTAGGGGGGGAAGGTGAGAGGGTGAGGTCAAAAGAAGAGAGGAGTGGAAAGAAGGAGGCAGAGAGGAATGAGTCAAAGGTAGACGTGGGGAGGTTAAAGTCGCCCAGAACTGTGAGAGGTGAGCCGTCCTCAGGAAAGGAGCTTATCAAGGCATCAAGCTCATTGATGAACTCTCCGAGGGAACCTGGAGGGCGATAAATGATAAGGATGTTAAGCTTGAAAGGGCTGGTAACTGTGACAGCATGGAATTCAAAGGAGGCGATAGACAGATGGGTAAGGGGAGAAAGAGAGAATGACCACTTGGGAGAGATGAGGATCCCGGTGCCACCACCCCGCTGACCAGAAGCTCTCGGGGTGTGCGAGAACACGTGGGCAGACGAAGAGAGAGCAGTAGGAGTAGCAGTGTTGTCTGTGGTGATCCATGTTTCCGTCAGTGCCAAGAAGTCGAGGGACTGGAGGGAGGCATAGGCTGAGATGAACTCTGCCTTGTTGGCCGCAGATCGGCAGTTCCAGAGGCTACCGGAGACCTGGAACTCCACGTGGGTCGTGCGTGCTGGGACCACCAGATTAGGTGGCCGCGCCACGCGGTGTGGAGCGTTTGTATGGTCTGTGCAGAGAGGAGAGAACAGGGATAGACAGACACATAGTTGACAGGCTACACAAGAGGCTACGCTAATGCAAAGGAGATTGGAATGACAAGTGGACTACACGTGTCGAGTGTTCAGAAAGTTAAGCTTACGTAGCAAGAATCTTATTGACTAAAATGATTAAAATGATACAGTACTGCTGAAGTAGGCTAGCTGGCAGAGGCTGCGTTGTTGACTATGTAGGCTAGCTGGCAGTGTCTGCGTTGTTGACACTACACTAATCAAGTCGTTCCGTTGAGTGTAATGGTTTCTACTGTGCTACTGTGCTGCTATTCGGGGCTAGCTGGCTAGCTAGCAGTGTTGATTTACGTTACGTTGCGTTAAAAGAACGACAATAGCTGGCTAGCTAACCTAGGAAATCGCTCAAGACTACACAATTATCTTTGATACAAGGATGGCTATGTAACATATATACATATATACATATATACATATATATCAACGAATTGGCGCGGGCACTAGAAAAGTCTGCAGCACCCGGCCTCACCCTGCTAGAATCTGAAGTCAAATGTCTGCTGTTTGCTGATGATATGGTGCTTCTGTCACCAACCAAGGAGGGCCTACAGCAGCACCTAGATCTTCTGCACAGATTCTGACAGACCTGGACCCTGACAGTAAATCTCAGTAAGACCAAAATAATGGTGCTCCAAAACAGGTCCAGTCGCCAGGATCACAAATACAAATTCCATCTAGACACTGTTGCCCTGGAGCACACAAAAAACTATACATACCTTGGCCTAAACATCAGTGACACAGGTAACTTCCACAAAGCTGTGAACGAGCTGAGAGACAAGGCAAGAAGTGCATTCTATGCCATCAAAAGGAACATAAAATTCAACATACCAATTAGGATTTGGCTAAAAATACTTGAATCAGTCATAGAGCCCATTGCCCTTTATTGTTGTGAGGTCTAGGGTCCGCTCACCAACCAAGACTACACAAAATGGGACAAACACCAAACTGAGACTCAGCATGCAGAATTCTGCAAAAATATCCTCAGTGTACAACGTAGAACACCAAATAATACATGCAGAGCAGAATTAGGCCGATATCCGCTAATTATCAAAATCCAGAAAAGAGCCGTTAAATTCTACAACCACCTAAAAGGAAGCGATTCCCAAACCTTCCATAACAAAGCCATCACCTACAGAGAGATGAACCTGGAGAAGAGTCCCCTAAGCAAGCTGGTCCTGGGGATCTGTTCACAAACACAAACACACCCCACAGATCCCCAGGACAGCAACACAATTAGACCCAACCAAATCACGAGAAAACAACAAGATAATTACTTGACACATTGGAAAGAATTAACAAAAAAACAGAGCAAACTAGAATGCTATTTGGCTCTAAACAGAGAGTACACAGCGGCAGAATACCTGACCACTGTGACTGAGTCAAACTTAGGGAAAGCTTTGACTATGTACAGACTCAGTGAGCATAGCCTTGCTATTGAGAAATGCCGCCATAGGCAGACATGGCTCTCAAGAGAAGACAGGCTATGTGCACACTGCCCACAAAATGAGGTGGAAACTGAGCTGCACTTCCTAACCTCCTGCCCAATGTATGACCATATTAGAGAGACATATTTCCCTCAGATTACACAGAACCATAAAGAATTAGAAAACAAATCCAATATTGATAAACTCTCATATCTACTGGGTGAAATACCACAGTGTGCCATCACAGCAGTAATATTTGTGACCTGTTGCCTCAAGAAAATGTCAACCAGTGAAGAACAAACACCATTGTAAATACAACCCATATTGATGCCTATTTATTTTCCCTTGGTACTATAACCATTTGTACATTGTTACAACACTGAAAATATACATCATATGACATTTGTAATGTCTTTATTGTTTTGAAACTTCTGTATGTGTAATGTTTACTGTTCATTTGTATTGTTTATTTCACTTTTGTATATTATCCACCTCAAATGCTTTGGCAATGTTAACACATGTTTCACATGCCAATAAAGACCCTTGAATTGAATTGAATTGAATTGAAAGGAAGAGATGGATGGAGACGTAGAGGGAGAAAGAGAGGGGAAACAGTGAGAGATGGAGGGAGATGGACAGAGAGAGAGAGATGTAGGGAGATGGATAGAGAGAGATGGATGGAGCTGGACAGAGAGAGATGGAGGGAGATGGACAGAGAGAGAGAGATGTAGGGAGGTGGATAGAGAGAGATGGATGGAGCTGGACAGAGAGAGATGGAGGGAGATGGACAGAGAGAGAGAGATGTAGGGAGGTGGATAGAGAGAGATGGATGGAGCTGGACTGAGAGAGATGGAGGGAGCTGGACAGAGAGAGAGAGATGTAGGGAGGTGGATAGAGAGAGATGGATGGAGCTGGAATGAGAGAGATGTAGGGAGGTGGATAGAGAGAGAGAGATGTAGGGAGCTGGACAGAGAGAGATGTAGGGAGGTGGACAGAGAGAGAGAGATGTAGGGAGGTGGATAGAGCAAGATGGAGGGAGCTGGACAGAGAGAGAGAGATGTAGGGAGGTGGATAGAGAGAGATGGATGGAGCTGGACAGAGAGAGATGGAGGGAGCTGGACAGAGAGAGAGATGTAGGGAGGTGGATAGAGAGAGAGAGAGATGTAGGGAGCTGGACAGAGAGAGAGAGATGTAGGGAGGTGGATAGAGCAAGATGGAGGGAGCTGGACAGAGAGAGAGAGAGAGAGATGTAGGGAGGTGGATAGAGAGAGATGGAGGGAGCTGGACAGAGAGAGAGAGAGATGTAGGGAGGTGGATAGAGAGAGATGGAGGGAGATGGACAGAGAGAGAGAGATGTAGGGAGGTGGATAGAGAGAGATGGATGGAGCTGGACAGAGAGAGATGGAGGGAGATGGACAGAGAGAGAGAGATGTAGGGAGGTGGATAGAGAGAGATGGATGGAGCTGGACTGAGAGAGATGGAGGGAGCTGGACAGAGAGAGAGAGATGTAGGGAGGTGGATAGAGCAAGATGGAGGGAGCTGGACAGAGAGAGAGAGAGATGTAGGGAGGTGGATAGAGAGAGATGGAGGGAGATGGACAGAGAGAGAGACATGTAGGGAGGTGGATAGAGAGAGATGGATGGAGCTGGACAGAGAGAGATGGAGGGAGATGGACAGAGAGAGAGAGATGTAGGGAGGTGGATAGAGAGAGATGGATGGAGCTGGACTGAGAGAGATGGAGGGAGCTGGACAGAGAGAGAGAGATGTAGGGAGGTGGATAGAGCAAGATGGAGGGAGCTGGACAGAGAGAGAGAGATGTAGGGAGGTGGATAGAGAGAGATGGAGGGAGCTGGACAGAGAGAGAGAGAGATGTAGGGAGGTGGATAGAGAGAGATGGATGGGGCTGGACAGAGAGAGATGGAGGGAGCTGGACAGAGAGAGAGAGAGATGTAGTGAGGTGGATAGAGAGAGATGGAGGGAGCTGGACAGAGAGAGATGGAGGGAGCTGGACAGAGAGAGAGAGAGATGTAGTGAGGTGGATAGAGAGAGATGGAGGGAGCTGGACAGAGAGAAAAGTGGACAGAGAGAGAGAAATGGTACATGCATGTAGTACAAAAACAGACAAACCTTTCACACTGCTGATATACTGATTGCGATGTTTTTGATGAGGATGAGGATGAAGATGATGATTATGATGATGAAGATGAGGAAGAGGAGGATGATGATGGTGTTGCTCCCTCCTCCTATACAAGAGGGCATTTGCAAAGCCACACACACACACACACAAACAGACGCATATACCCACACACATTAGAAAAACACACGACACGTTAACACTGACGCAACTAATGTTTGTTGGACTTACACTGCCATCTGCAGGCCATTAATGGAACATGTCCTCAGTCTGCTCACCTAAAGCGAGTTGGTTGGACAATTAAGACAAACAATCCGTCATCAATACCTGTGATACCTTATCGGTCATTACATAGATCCGTTATCAATACCTGTGATACCTTATCTGTTATGACATAGATCCGTAATGAGGAGGAATATTCTTATCTGTCATGACATAGATCCGTCAGACGAGGAATATTCTTATCTGTCATGACATAGATCTGTGATGAGGGGGAATATTCTTATCTGTCATTACATAGATCCGTCAGACGAGGAATATTCTTATCTGTCATGACATAGATCCGTAATGAGGAGGAATATTCTTATCTGTCATGACATAGATCCGTAATGAGGAGGAATATTCTTATCTGTCATTACATAGATCCGTAATGAGGAGGAATATTCTTATCTGTCATTACATAGATCCGTAATGAGGAGGAATATTCTTATCTGTCATTACATAGATCCGTAATGAGGAGGAATGTTCTTATCTGTCATCAGACGAGAATCCGTCATGACAGGAATGTTCTTATCTGTCATGACATAGATCCGTAATGAGGAGGAATATTCTTATCTGTCATTACATAGATCCGTAATGAGGAGGAATATTCTTATCTGTCATTACATAGATCCGTAATGAGGAGGAATATTCTTATCTGTCATTACATAGATCCGTAATGAGGAGGAATGTTCTTATCTGTCATGACATAGATCCGTCAGACGAGGAATGTTCTTATCTGTCATGACATAGATCCGTCAGACGAGGAATGTTCTTATCTGTCATTACATAGATCCGTCAGACGAGGAATGTTCTTATCTGTCATTACATAGATCCATCAGACGAGGAATGTTCTCATCTGTCATTACATAGATCCGTCAGACGAGGAATGTTCTTATCTGTCATTACATAGATCCGTAATGAGGAGGAATGTTCTTATCTGTCATTACATAGATCTGTAATGAGGAGGAATGTTCTTATCTGTCATTACATAGATCTGTGATGAGGAATGTTCTCATCTGTCATCCTAAACCTGAGACAGTACATTCAGGATGTGATCCTGGTTTGGTGTGATTTCCAGCTCAGGTTCAGTTTTTGATAGTGGGAGTTTTCTGTCCCAATGCAGCATGAAGATAACTGGGGAAGGAAGGATGTCTGTCTGCCTCTGACCCTGGTTACTGAACGGCAACAAACGGACACCATGTCTGTCTGCCTCTGACCCTGGCTACTGAACGGCAACAAACGGACACCATGTCTGTCTGCCTCTGACCCTGGTTACTGAACGGCAACAAACGGACACCATGTCTGTCTGCCTCTGACCCTGGTTACTGAACGGCAACAAACGGACACCATGTCTGTCTGCCTCTGACCCTGTTTACTGAACGGCAACAAACGGACACCATGTCTGTCTGCCTCTGACCCTGGCTACTGAACGGCAACAAACGGACACCATGTCTGTCTGCCTCTGACCCTGGTTACTGAACGGCAACAAACGGACACCATGTCTGTCTGCCTCTGACCCTGGTTACTGAACGGCAACAAACGGACACCATGTCTGTCTGCCTCTGACCCTGGTTACTGAACGGCAACAAACGGACACCATGTCTGTCTGCCTCTGACCCTGGCTACTGAACGGCAACAAACGGACACCATGTCTGTCTGCCTCTGACCCTGGTTACTGAACGGCAACAAACGGACACCATGTCTGTCTGCCTCTGACCCTGGCTACTGAACGGCAACAAACGGACACCATGTCTGTCTGCCTCTGACCCTGGTTACTGAACGGCAACAAACGGACACCATGTCTGTCTGCCTCTGACCCTGGCTACTGAATGGCAACAAACGGACACCATGTCTATCTTTATGGGGATCTAAACCTAACCGGCAGGCACACACATACACACACGTACGTGTGCTCACACACACACTCATGGATGTTAACACACACACACACAGTTGTGGTGCCTCACCTGCAACACCAAATCTACAATCATCATCATCAATATCATCACCATCACCAGTCTCATCAACATCATCACCATCACATCACATCACCATTATCACCAGTCTTATCAACATCATCACCATCATCACCATCATCAACATCCCTATTACCATAATCATCATTATCTCCTTCAACATCACCATCATCATCATCAGCTTCATCATCACCATCAGCATCATCCTCACCCTCACCATCAGCATCATCATCACCATCAGCATCATTATCACCATCAGCATCATTATCACCATCACCAATGTAGTAATGTAGTGTTTATCAGTCCCATTATACTGTAATGTAATGTAGTGTTTATCAGTCCCATTATACTGTAATGTAATGTAGTGTTTATCAGTCTCATTATACTGTAATGTAATGTAGTGTTTATCAGTCCCATTATAATGTAATGTAGTGTAGTGTTTATCAGTCCCATTATACTGTAATGTAGTGTTTATCAGTCCCATTATACTGTAATGTAGTGTTTATCAGTCCCATTATACTGTAATGTAATGTAGTGTTTATCAGTCTCATTATAATGTAATGTAATCTAGTGTTTATCAGTCTCATTATACTGTAATGTAATCTAGTGTTTATCAGTCCCATTATACTGTAATGTAATGTAGTGTTTATCAGTCTCATTATACTGTAATGTAGTGTTTATCAGTCTCATTATACTGTAATGTAATGTAGTGTTTATCAGTCTCATTATACTGTAATGTAATGTAGTGTTTATCAGTCTCATTATACTGTAATGTAATGTAGTGTTTATCAGTCCCATTATACTGTAATGTAGTGTTTATCAGTCTCATTATACTGTAATGTAGTGTTTATCAGTCCCATTATACTGTAATGTAATGTAGTGTTTATCAGTCTCATTATACTGTAATGTAATGTAGTGTTTATCAGTCCCATTATACTGTAATGTAATGTAGTGTTTATCAGTCTCATTATACTGTAATGTAATGTAGTGTTTATCAGTCTCATTATACTGTAATGTAGTGTTTATCAGTCCCATTATACTGTAATGTAATGTAGTGTTTATCAGTCTCATTATACTGTAATGTAATCTAGTGTTTATCAGTCCCATTATACTGTAATGTAGTGTAGTGTTTATCAGTCTCATTATAATGTAATGTAATGTAGTGTTTATCAGTCTCATTATACTGTAATGTAGTGTTTATCAGTCTCATTATACTGTAATGTAATGTAGTGTTTATCAGTCTCATTATACTGTAATGTAATGTAGTGTTTATCAGTCTCATTATACTGTAATGTAGTGTTTATCAGTCTCATTATACTGTAATGTAATGTAGTGTTTATCAGTCTCATTATACTGTAATGTAATGTAGTGTTTATCAGTCTCATTATACTGTAATGTAATGTAGTGTTTATCAGTCTCATTATACTGTAATGTAGTGTTTATCAGTCTCATTATACTGTAATGTAATGTAGTGTTTATCAGTCTCATTATACTGTAATGTAATGTAGTGTTTATCAGTCTCATTATAATGTAATGTAGTGTTTATCAGTCCCATTATACTGTAATGTAATGTAGTGTTTATCAGTCCCATTATACTGTAATGTAGTGTTTATCAGTCCCATTATACTGTAATGTAATGTAGTGTTTATCAGTCTCATTATACTGTAATGTAGTGTTTATCAGTCTCATTATACTGTAATGTAATGTAGTGTTTATCAGTCTCATTATACTGTAATGTAATGTAGTGTTTATCAGTCCCATTATACTGTAATGTAATGTAGTGTTTATCAGTCTCATTATACTGTAATGTAATGTAGTGTTTATCAGTCTCATTATACTGTAATGTAGTGTTTATCAGTCTCATTATACTGTAATGTAGTGTTTATCAGTCTCATTATACTGTAATGTAGTGTTTATCAGTCTCATTATACTGTAATGTAATGTAGTGTTTATCAGTCTCATTATACTGTAATGTAATGTAGTGTTTATCAGTCTCATTATACTGTAATGTAGTGTTTATCAGTCTCATTATACTGTAATGTAATGTAGTGTTTATCAGTCTCATTATACTGTAATGTAATGTAGTGTTTATCAGTCCCATTATACTGTAATGTAATGTAGTGTTTATCAGTCTCATTATACTGTAATGTAATGTAGTGTTTATCAGTCTCATTATACTGTAATGTAGTGTTTATCAGTCTCATTATACTGTAATGTAATGTAGTGTTTATCAGTCTCATTATACTGTAATGTAATGTAGTGTTTATCAGTCTCATTATACTGTAATGTAATATAGTGTTTATCAGTCCCATTATACTGTAATGTAATGTAGTGTTTATCAGTCTCATTATACTGTAATGTAATGTAGTGTTTATCAGTCCCATTATACTGTAATGTAGTGTTTATCAGTCTCATTATACTCTAATGTAGTGTTTATCAGTCCCATTATACTGTAAGTAAGTGTTTATCAGTCTCATTATACTGTAATGTAATGTAGTGTTTATCAGTCTCATTATACTGTAATGTAGTGTTTATCAGTCTCATTATACTGTAATGTAATGTAGTGTTTATCAGTCTCATTATACTGTAATGTAATGTAGTGTTTATCAGTCCCATTATACTGTAATGTAATGTAGTGTTTATCAGTCTCATTATACTGTAATGTAGTGTTTATCAGTCTCATTATACTGTAATGTAATGTAGTGTTTATCAGTCCCATTATACTGTAATGTAATGTAGTGTTTATCAGTCTCATTATACTGTAATGTAATGTAGTGTTTATCAGTCTCATTATACTGTAATGTAATGTAGTGTTTATCAGTCTCATTATACTGTAATGTAGTGTTTATCAGTCTCATTATACTGTAATGTAGTGTTTATCAGTCTCATTATACTGTAATGTAGTGTTTATCAGTCCCATTATACTGTAATGTAGTGTTTATCAGTCTCATTATACTGTAATGTAGTGTTTATCAGTCTCATTATACTGTAATGTAATGTAGTGTTTATCAGTCCCATTATACTGTAATGTAATGTAGTGTTTATCAGTCTCATTATACTGTAATGTAATGTAGTGTTTATCAGTCCCATTATACTGTAATGTAATGTAGTGTTTATCATTCTCATTATACTGTAATGTAGTGTAGTGTTTATAAGTCTCATTATACTGTAATGTAGTGTTTATCAGTCTCATTATAATGTAATGTAGTGTTTATCAGTCTCATTATACTGTAATGTAATGTAGTGTTTATCAGTCTCATTATACTGTAATGTAATGTAGTGTTTATCAGTCCCATTATACTGTAATGTAGTGTTTATCAGTCTCATTATACTGTAATGTAGTGTTTATCAGTCTCATTATACTGTAATGTAATGTAGTGTTTATCAGTCTCATTATACTGTAATGTAATGTAGTGTTTATCAGTCTCATTATACTGTAATGTAGTGTTTATCAGTCTCATTATACTGTAATGTAATGTAATGTAGTGTTTATCAGTCCCATTATACTGTAATGTAGTGTTTATCAGTCTCATTATACTGTAATGTAATGTAGTGTTTATCAGTCTCATTATACTGTAATGTAGTGTTTATCAGTCTCATTATACTGTAATGTAATGTAGTGTTTATCAGTCTCATTATACTGTAATGTAATGTAGTGTTTATCAGTCTCATTATACTGTAATGTAATGTAGTGTTTATCAGTCTCATTATAATGTAATGTAATGTAGTGTTTATCAGTCCCATTATACTGTAATGTAATGTAGTGTTTATCAGTCTCATTATACTGTAATGTAATGTAGTGTTTATCAGTCTCATTATACTGTAATGTAGTGTTTATCAGTCTCATTATACTGTAATGTAATGTAGTGTTTATCAGTCTCATTATACTGTAATGTAATGTAGTGTTTATCAGTCCCATTATACTGTAATGTAGTGTTTATCAGTCTCATTATACTGTAATGTAGTGTTTATCAGTCCCATTATACTGTAATGTAATGTAGTGTTTATCAGTCCCATTATACTGTAATGTAGTGTTTATCAGTCTCATTATACTGTAATGTAGTGTTTATCAGTCCCATTATACTGTAATGTAATGTAGTGTTTATCAGTCTCATTATACTGTAATGTAATGTAGTGTTTATCAGTCTCATTATACTGTAATGTAATGTAGTGTTTATCAGTCTCATTATACTGTAATGTAATGTAGTGTTTATCAGTCTCATTATACTGTAATGTAATGTAGTGTTTATCAGTCTCATTATACTGTAATGTAATGTAGTGTTTATCAGTCTCATTATACTGTAATGTAATGTAGTGTTTATCAGTCTCATTATACTGTAATGTAATGTAGTGTTTATCAGTCCCATTATACTGTAATGTAGTGTTTATCAGTCCCATTATACTGTAATGTAATGTTTATCAGTCTCATTATACTGTAATGTAGTGTTTATCAGTCCCATTATACTGTAATGTAGTGTTTATCAGTCCCATTATACTGTAATGTAATGTAGTGTTTATCAGTCTCATTATACTGTAATGTAGTGTTTATCAGTCTCATTATACTGTAATGTAATGTAGTGTTTATCAGTCTCATTATACTGTAATGTAATCTAGTGTTTATCAGTCTCATTATACTGTAATGTAGTGTTTATCAGTCCCATTATACTGTAATGTAGTGTTTATCAGTCCCATTATACTGTAATGTAATGGAGTGTTTATCAGTCTCATTATACTGTAATGTAATGTAGTGTTTATCAGTCTCATTATACTGTAATGTAATCTAGTGTTTATCAGTCTCATTATACTGTAATGTAATGTAGTGTTTATCAGTCTCATTATACTGTAATGTAATGTAGTGTTTATCAGTCCCATTATACTGTAATGTAGTGTTTATCAGTCTCATTATAATGTAATGTAATGTAGTGTTTATCAGTCTCATTATACTGTAATGTAGTGTTTATCAGTCTCATTATACTGTAATGTAGTGTTTATCAGTCTCATTATACTGTAATGTAATGGAGTGTTTATCAGTCTCATTATACTGTAATGTAATGTAGTGTTTATCAGTCCCATTATACTGTAATGTAATGTAGTGTTTATCAGTCTCATTATACTGTAATGTAATGTAGTGTTTATCAGTCCCATTATACTGTAATGTAATGTAGTGTTTATCAGTCTCATTATACTGTAATGTAGTGTTTATCAGTCTCATTATAATGTAATGTAATGTAGTGTTTATCAGTCTCATTATACTGTAATGTAGTGTTTATCAGTCTCATTATACTGTAATGTAGTGTTTATCAGTCTCATTATACTGTAATGTAATGTAGTGTTTATCAGTCCCATTATACTGTAATGTAATGTAGTGTTTATCAGTCTCATTATACTGTAATGTAATGTAGTGTTTATCAGTCTCATTATAATGTAATGTAGTGTTTATCAGTCTCATTATACTGTAATGTAATGTAGTGTTTATCAGTCTCATTATACTGTAATGTAATGTAGTGTTTATCAGTCTCATTATACTGTAATGTAATGTAGTGTTTATCAGTCTCATTATACTGTAATGTAGTGTTTATCAGTCCCATTATACTGTAATGTAGTGTTTATCAGTCCCATTATACTGTAATGTAATGTAGTGTTTATCAGTCTCATTATACTGTAATGTAATCTAGTGTTTATCAGTCTCATTATAATGTAATGTAATGTAGTGTTTATCAGTCCCATTATACTGTAATGTAATGTAGTGTTTATCAGTCTCATTATACTGTAATGTAATGTAGTGTTTATCAGTCTCATTATACTGTAATGTAATGTAGTGTTTATCAGTCTCATTATACTGTAATGTAATGTAGTGTTTATCAGTCTCATTATACTGTAATGTAATGTAGTGTTTATCAGTCTCATTATACTGTAATGTAATGTTTATCAGTCTCATTATACTGTAATGTAATGTTTATCAGTCTCATTATACTGTAATGTAATGTAGTGTTTATCAGTCTCATTATACTGTAATGTAATGTAGTGTTTATCAGTCTCATTATACTGTAATGTAATGTAGTGTTTATCAGTCCCATTATACTGTAATGTAGTGTTTATCAGTCCCATTATAATGTAATGTAGTGTTTATCAGTCCCATTATACTGTAATGTAGTGTTTATCAGTCTCATTATACTGTAATGTAGTGTTTATCAGTCTCATTATACTGTAATGTAGTGTTTATCAGTCCCATTATACTGTAATGTAGTGTTTATCAGTCCCATTATACTGTAATGTAATGGAGTGTTTATCAGTCTCATTATACTGTAATGTAATGTAGTGTTTATCAGTCTCATTATACTGTAATGTAATCTAGTGTTTATCAGTCTCATTATACTGTAATGTAATGTAGTGTTTATCAGTCTCATTATACTGTAATGTAATGTAGTGTTTATCAGTCCCATTATACTGTAATGTAATGTGTTTTATCAGTCTCATTATACTGTAATGTAATGTAGTGTTTATCAGTCTCATTATACTGTAATGTAGTGTTTATCAGTCTCATTATACTGTAATGTAATGTTTTATCAGTCTCATTATACTGTAATGTAATGTAGTGTTTATCAGTCTCATTATACTGTAATGTAATGTAGTGTTTATCAGTCTCATTATACTGTAATGTAATGTAGTGTTTATCAGTCTCATTATACTGTAATGTAATGTAGTGTTTATCAGTCCCATTATACTGTAATGTAATGTAGTGTTTATCAGTCTCATTATACTGTAATGTAATGTAGTGTTTATCAGTCTCATTATACTGTAATGTAGTGTTTATCAGTCTCATTATACTGTAATGTAATGTAGTGTTTATCAGTCTCATTATACTGTAATGTAATGTAGTGTTTATCAGTCTCATTATACTGTAATGTAATCTAGTGTTTATCAGTCTCATTATACTGTAATGTAGTGTTTATCAGTCCCATTATACTGTAATGTAGTGTTTATCAGTCCCATTATACTGTAATGTAATGTAGTGTTTATCAGTCTCATTATACTGTAATGTAATCTAGTGTTTATCAGTCTCATTATAATGTAATGTAATGTAGTGTTTATCAGTCCCATTATACTGTAATGTAATGTAGTGTTTATCAGTCTCATTATACTGTAATGTAATGTAGTGTTTATCAGTCTCATTATACTGTAATGTAATGTAGTGTTTATCAGTCTCATTATACTGTAATGTAATGTAGTGTTTATCAGTCTCATTATACTGTAATGTAGTGTTTATCAGTCTCATTATACTGTAATGTAATGTAGTGTTTATCAGTCTCATTATACTGTAATGTAATGTTTATCAGTCTCATTATACTGTAATGTAATGTTTATCAGTCTCATTATACTGTAATGTAATGTAGTGTTTATCAGTCTCATTATACTGTAATGTAATGTAGTGTTTATCAGTCTCATTATACTGTAATGTAATGTAGTGTTTATCAGTCCCATTATACTGTAATGTAGTGTTTATCAGTCCCATTATAATGTAATGTAGTGTTTATCAGTCCCATTATACTGTAATGTAGTGTTTATCAGTCCCATTATAATGTAATGTAGTGTTTATCAGTCCCATTATACTGTAATGTAATGTAGTGTTTATCAGTCTCATTATAATGTAATGTAGTGTTTATCAGTCTCATTATACTGTAATGTAATGTAGTGTTTATCAGTCCCATTATACTGTAATGTAGTGTTTATCAGTCTCATTATACTGTAATGTAATGTAGTGTTTATCAGTCTCATTATACTGTAATGTAGTGTTTATCAGTCTCATTATACTGTAATGTAGTGTTTATCAGTCTCATTATACTGTAATGTAGTGTTTATCAGTCTCATTATACTGTAATGTAATGTAGTGTTTATCAGTCTCATTATACTGTAATGTAATGTAGTGTTTATCAGTCTCATTATACTGTAATGTAGTGTTTATCAGTCTCATTATACTGTAATGTAATGTAGTGTTTATCAGTCTCATTATACTGTAATGTAATGTAGTGTTTATCAGTCTCATTATACTGTAATGTAATGTAGTGTTTATCAGTCTCATTATACTGTAATGTAATGTAGTGTTTATCAGTCTCATTATAATGTAATGTAGTGTTTATCAGTCTCATTATACTGTAATGTAATGTAGTGTTTATCAGTCCCATTATAATGTAATGTAGTGTTTATCAGTCCCATTATAATGTAATGTAGTGTTTATCAGTCTCATTATACTGTAATGTAATGTAGTGTTTATCAGTCCCATTATACTGTAATGTAATGTTTATCAGTCTCATTATACTGTAATGTAATGTAGTGTTTATCAGTCCCATTATAATGTAATGTAGTGTTTATCAGTCTCATTATAATGTAATGTAATGTTTATCAGTCTCATTATACTGTAATGTAATGTAGTGTTTATCAGTCTCATTATACTGTAATGTAATGTAGTGTTTATCAGTCCCATTATAATGTAATGTAGTGTTTATCAGTCTCATTATAATGTAATGTAATGTTTATCAGTCCCATTATAATGTAATGTAGTGTTTATCAGTCTCATTATAATGTAATGTAGTGTTTATCAGTCTCATTATACTGTAATGTAATGTAGTGTTTATCAGTCTCATTATAATGTAATGTAGTGTTTATCAGTCTCATTATACTGTAATGTAATGTAGTGTTTATCCAGATCTTCCCAGGTCTGCATTGATGGAGACTGAAGCTCTAACCATCTGAATCTGTTCGTAGATTTCATTAGATTTGTTACATAGAGTTATTTTATCCAACCCCCCCCCACAGCACACAATCACAATTTGACTTAATCATTCTAATATCAGACTGCATCCCCACTATAACAGATTATGTTTGGATTAAACACCACATAAACACACACACCGAATGGACACACACACATTCCCATGCAGAAGCAAACAACCACACACACAATTGCAAGTGGACACATACTCCACGCACAGTGGACACTTTCTGTCATCACAGCACTTTCCCAAACAGGCTCTGATTAGACAGCAGCTTAAAGCGCTTTCATTTCATGGAAGAATAGACAAGAAAGAGAGAGGGGTGTGCTGAGCGATTACTACAGACCGAGAGGGAGAGGGATGGAGTGAGGGAGGAGTGAGGAGGGATTGATAGAAAGAGAGAGAGGTGTGCTGAGCGATTACTACAGACCGAGAGGGATGGAGGGAGGGAGGAGTGAGGAGGGATTGAGAGAAAGAGAGAGAGGTATGCTGAGCGATTACTACAGACAGAGAGGGATGGAGGGAGGGAGGAGTGAGGAGGGATTGAGAGAAAGAGAGAGAGGGGTGTGCTGAGCGATCACTACAGACCGAGAGGGATGGAGGGAGGGAGGAGTGAGGAGGGATTGAGAGAAAGAGAGAGGGGTGTGCTGAGCGATTACTACAGACCGAGAGGGATGGAGGGAGGGAGGAGTGAGGAGGGATTGAGAGAAAGAGAGAGAGGTGTGCTGAGCGATCACTACAGACCGAGAGGGATGGAGGGAGGGAGGAGTGAGGAGGGATTGAGAGAAAGAGAGAGGGGTGTGCTGAGCGATTACTACAGACCGAGAGGGAGAGGGATGGAGTGAGGGAGGAGTGAGGAGGGATTGAGAGAAAGAGAGAGAGGTGTGCTGAGCGATTACTACAGACCGAGAGGGATGGAGGGAGGGAGGAGTGAGGAGGGATTGAGAGAAAGAGAGAGAGGTGTGCTGAGCGATCACTACAGACCGAGAGGGATGGAGTGAGGGAGGAGTGAGGAGGGATTGAGAGAAAGAGAGAGAGGTGTGCTGAGCGATCACTACAGACCGAGAGGGATGGAGGGAGGGAGGAGTGAGGAGGGATTGAGAGAAAGAGGGAGAGGTGTGCTGAGCGATTACTACAGACAGAGGGAGAGGGATGGAGGGAGGGAGGAGTGAGGAGGGATTGAGAGAAAGAGAGAGAGGTGTGCTGAGCGATTACTACAGACAGAGAGGGAGAGGGATGGAGTGAGGGAGGAGTGAGGAGGGATTGAGAGAAAGAGAGAGAGGTGTGCTGAGCGATTACTACAGACAGAGAGGGATGGAGGGAGGGAGGAGTGAGGAGGGATTGAGAGAAAGAGAGAGGGGTGTGCTGAGCGATTACTACAGACCGAGAGGGAGAGGGATGGAGGGAGGGAGGAGTGAGGAGGGATTGAGAGAAAGAGAGAGGGGTGTGCTGAGCGATTACTACAGACAGAGAGGGATGGAGGGAGGGAGGAGTGAGGAGGGATTGAGAGAAAGAGAGAGGGGTGTGCTGAGCGATTACTACAGACAGAGAGGGATGGAGGGAGGGAGGAGTGAGGAGGGATTGAGAGAAAGAGAGAGGGGTGTGCTGAGCGATTACTACAGACCGAGAGGGAGAGGGATGGAGGGAGGGAGGAGTGAGCAGGGATTGAGAGAAAGAGAGAGGGGTGTGCTGAGCGATTACTACCGACCGAGAGGGAGAGGGATGGAGGGAGGGAGGAGGGAGGAGCGATTGAGAGAAAGAAAGAGAGAGAGAGAGAGAGAGGGGGGACGTGTGAAAAGTCTAAGAGAGGAGATACATAGAGATGAAAACGGATTGAAAAAGATAAACAGAGGATGGATGAGAGAGAGAGAGACTAACTGTCAGTAGAGTTTGGTCTGGTTTCAAAGGTCCAGCCGCACTCTACAGCATTGGAATGGAGAATGATCAACTACCAGTTATATCGCCTGGCCTCCTATTGCCAAAATGGCCTCTTCAAAGCACTCCAGGATGTTTCCTGTATTCTAATGCCCTGTGACAATTATAAATCAGATTACTGAATCCTAACAGTACCAGCAAGCCCCACATTGATAGTATAAGGAATGTGTATTTCCTAATGCCCTGTGTGTGTTAGAACCACATGATGAGATACTAAAGCATGGAAAGTCCTTACAATAGCAACATGTCCCACATCTAAAGGATAAAGGACTGGGGGACACGTCCCCTATAGGCCTGTTACTCCCAAGTTTTGAAACATTCACACACACACACAGCTCTCTCCCAACAATTGTGAGTGTGACAGTCATGCCCCTGGTCCACATGGTTAATATCCCTACTCATATTCAACAGATACGTGACTGGGTATTGTCACCCACTCCAACTGTGAAATTTGAGAGAGAGAGAGAGAGAGAGAGAGAGAGAGAGAGAGAGAGAGAGAGACAAAGAGACAAAGAGACAAAGAGAGAGAGGAGGCTCTCCGCAGGCTCTACTCAGACTTACTGGCCAAACAACACGACTAACAACATTGGACACTTTTTTGGAACACAAAGCCTTCATTATCTCATCCTGGAATATCCAAGGTCTGAGGTCATCTGTCTTTGGCCTAAAGAGCAGGAACCCAGACTCCATCAAAGACATTGGAAATACAGACATTGTCATACTACATGAAACCTGGTATAGAGGAGACGGACCCACTGGTAGCCCTCTAGGTTACAGAGAGCTGGTAGTCCCATCCACCACACTACCAGGTGGGTGGTATAGAGGAGACGGACCCACTGGTTGCCCTCTAGGTTACAGAGAGCTGATAGTCCCATCCACCAAACTACCAGGTGGGTGGTATAGAGGAGACGGACCCACTGGTTGCCCTCTAGGTTACAGAGAGCTGGTTGTCCCATCCACCAAACTACCAGACTCAGGGGTATGCTAATTTGGTATAGAGCAGACCTAACTCACTCCATTAAATTAATCAAAACAGGAACATTTTACATTGGACTAGAAATTCTAAAGGAAATTGTCACAACAGAGAAAAATGTTCTGTGTGCTACCTATATCCCCCCACTAGAATCCCCATACTTTAAAGAAGACAGCTTCTCCATCCTGGAGGGGGAAATCAGTCATTTCCAGGTCCAGGAACATGTACTAGTCTGTGACGACATAAATACGAGAACTGGACAAGAACCTGACACCCTCAGCACACAGGGGGACAAACACCTGCCTGGAGGTGACAGTATTCCCTCCCACATATGCCCCCTTAGGCACAACTATGACAACATAACCAACAAAAACGGGTCACAACTCCTGCAGCTCTGTCGCACGCTGGGTATGTACATAGTCAATGGTTGGCTTTGAGGGGACTCCTATGGTAGGTACAACTATAGCTCTGTTACATCCTGGGTATGTAAATAGTCAATGGTCGGCTTCGAGGAGACTCCTATGGTAGGTACACCTATAGCTCTGTTACATCCTGGGTATGTACATAGTCAATGGTCGGCTTCGAGGGGACTCCTATGGTAGGTACAACTATAGCTCTGTTACATCCTGGGTATGTAAATAGTCAATGGTCGGCTTCGAGGGGACTCCTATGGTAGGTACAACTATAGCTCTGTTACATCCTGGGTATGTAAATAGTCAATGGTCGGCTTCGAGGAGACTCCTATGGTAGGTACACCTATAGCTCTGTTACATCCTGGGTATGTACATAGTCAATGGTCGGCTTCGAGGGGACTCCTATGGTAGGTACAACTATAGCTCTGTTACATCCTGGGTATGTAAATAGTCAATGGTCGGCTTCGAGGGGACTCCTATGGTAGGTACAACTATAGCTCTGTTACATCCTGGGTATGTAAATAGTCATGGTAACTCCTATAGTCAATGCTCTGTTACATCCTGGGTATGTAAATAGTCGGCTTCGAGGAGACTCCTATGGTAGGTACACCTATAGCTCTGTTACATCCTGGGTATGTACATAGTCAACGGTAGGCTTCGAGGGGACTCCTATGGTAGGTACAACTATAGCTCTGTTACATCCTGGGTATGTAAATAGTCAATAGGCTTCGAGGGGACTCCTATGGTAGGTACAACTATAGCTCTGTTAAATCCTGGGTATGTACATAGTCAATGGTAGGCTTCGAGGGGACTCCTATGTTAGGTACACATATAGCTCATTTCTTAGCAATAGTACTGTAGACTACTTTATCACTGACCTCAACCCAGAGTCTCTCAGAGTGTTCGCAGTCAGCCCACTATCAGATCACAGCAAAATCACAGTCTACTTGAACAGAGCAATACTCAATCATGAGGCATCAAAGACAAAGGAACAGAATAATTTTAAGAAATGATATAGATGGAAGGTAAGTAGTGTTGAAATCTACCAAAAACTATTAGGCAACAACAAATTCAATTCCTTTTAGACACCTTCATGGACAAAATGTTCCCCTGTAATAGTGAAAGTGTAGAAAGTCTAAACAGTATATTTGACCTCTTCCCTACCTAATCTTAACATGTAAAACAGAAAACTGAAGAAAATTAACAACAATGACAAAATGGTTTGATGAAGAATGCAAAAACCTAAGAAAGAAATTGAGAAACCTGTCCAACCAAAAACATAGAGACCCAGAAAACCTGATTCCACGCCTTCACTATGGTGAATCACTAAAACATAGAGACCCAGAAAACCTTCACCTTCACTATGGTGAATCACTGAAACAATACAGAACTACACTACGGAAAAAGAAGAAACAGTCAGAAATCAGCTCAATGTAATTGAAGAATCCACACACTCCAACCACCTCTGGGAAAATTGGAAATCACAAAATAAAGAACAACATTGAGACTTATCTATCCAAAATGGAGATGTCTGGGTAAACCACGTCTACAATCTCTTTGGCTCTATAACAAATAACAAACAGCAAAAACATATACATGATCAAAAACAAATCTTAGAATCAACTATTAAAGTCTACCAGAACCCACTGAATTCTCCAATTACATTGAATGAACTACAGGACAAAATACATCCCCTCCAACCCAAAAAGGCCTGTGGGGTTGATGGTATCCTCAATGAAATGATCAAATATAGAGACCACAAATTCCAATTGGCTAAACTTAAACTCTTTAACATCATCCTTAGCTCTGGCATCTTCCCCAATATTTGGAACCAAGGACTGATCACCCCAATCCACAAAAGTGGAGACAAATTTGACTGCAATAACTATTGTGGGATATGCGTCAACAGCAACCTTGGGAAAATCCTCTGCATTATCATTAACAGCAGACTCGTACATTTCCTCAGTGAAAACAATGCACTGAACAAATGTCAACTTGGCTTTTTACCAAATTACCTAATGACAGACCACATATTCACCCTGCACACCCTAATAGACAACCAAACAAACCAAAACAAAGGCAAAGTCTTTTCATGCTTTGTTGATTTCAAAAAAGCTTTTGACACAATTTGGCATGAGGGTCTGCTATACAAACTGAATTTGGCGTGAGGGTCTGCTATACAAACTGAATTTGGCATGAGGGTCTGCTATACAAGCTGAATTTGGCATGAGGGTCTGCTATACAAACTGAATTTGGCATGAGGGTCTGCTATACAAACTGAATTTGGCATGAGGGTCTGCTATACAAATTGAATTTGGCATGAGGGTCTGCTATACAAACTGATGGAAAGTGGTGTTGGTGAGAAAAATATACGACATTATAAAATCCACGTACAGTGAGGGAAAAAAGTATTTGATCCCCTGCTGATTTTGTACGTTTGCCCACTGACAAAGAAATGATCAGTCTATAATTTTAAATATTTTTAGTAATTTAATTTGAATTTGGCGCTCTGCAATTCAGCGGTGGTTGACAAAAATGATCCCGCTAACAGGATGGGTGCACCAAGAAGTTAATGTGCTTCTTCTTGAGCCACTCCTTTGTTGCTTTGGCCGTGTGTTTGGGGTCATTGTCATGCTGGAATACCGATCCACGACCCATTTTCAATGCCCTGGCTGAGGGAAGGAGATTCTCACCCAAGATTTGACGGTACATGGCCCCATCCATCGTCCCTTTGATGCGGTGAAGTTGTCCTGTCCCTTTAGCAGAAAAACACCCCCAAAGCATAATGTTTCCACCTCCATGTTTGACGGTGGGGATGGTGTTCTTGGGGTCACAGGCAGCATTCCTCCTCCTCCAAACACAGCGAGTTGAGTTGATGTCAAAGAGCTCCATTTTGGTCTCATCCGACCACAACACTTTCACCCAGTTGTCCGTTGAATCATTCAGATGTTCATTGGAAAACTTCAGACGGGCATGTATTTGTGCTTTCTTGAGCAGGGGGACCTTGCAGGTGCTGCAGGATTTCAGTCCTTCACGGCGTAGTGTGTTACCAATTGTTTTCTTGGTGACTATGGTCCAAGCTGCCTTGAGATCATTGACAAGATCCTACCGTGTAGTTCTGGGCTGATTCCTCACCGTTCTCATGATCATTGCAACTCCACAAGGTGAGATCTTGCATGGAGCCCCAGGACGAGGGAGATTGACAGTTCTTTAGTGTTTCTTCCATTCACGAATAATCGCACCAACTGTTGTCACCTGCTCACCAAGCTGCTTGGCGATGGTCTTTAAGCCCATTCCAGCCTTGTGTAGGTCCACAATCTTGTCCCTGACATCCTTGGAGAGCTCTTTGGTCTTGGCCATGGTGGAGAGTTTGGAAGCTGATTGATTGATTGCTTCTGTGGACAGGTGTCTTTTATAAAGGTAACAAACTGAGATTATGAGATCTCCATTTAAGAGTGTGCTCCTAATCTCAGCTCATTACCTGTATAAAAGACACCTGGGAGCCAGAAATCTCTCTGATTGAGAGGGGATCAAATACGTATTTCACTCATCAAAATGCAAATCAATTTATAAAATTTTTGACATGGGTTTTTCTGGATTTTTTTGTTGTTATTCTGTCTCTCACTATTCAAATAAACCTACCATTAAAATTAGAGACTGATCATTTCTTTGTCAGTGGGCAAATGTACAAAATCAGCAGGGGATCGAATACTTTTTTCCCTCGCTGTACACCAACAACAAGTGTGTGTGGATAAAATTGGCAAAAGAACGAACACACACATTTCTTCCCACAGGGCTGTGGGGTGAGACAAGGATACAGCTTAAGCCCCACCCTCTTCAACAAGGGCACTAGAACAGTCTGCAGCACCCGGCCAAAACCATACCAGAATCTGAAGTCAAGGAGGGCCCACAGCAGCACCTAGATCCTCGACACAGATTCTGCCAGACCTGGTCCCTGACAGTAAAACTCAGTAAGACCAAAATAATGGTGTTCCAAAAAAGGTCCAGTTGCCAGGACCCATTTACATTTTACATTTAAGTCATTTAGCAGACGCTCTTATCCAGAGCGACTTACAAATTGGTGCGTTCACCTTAAGACATCCAGTGGAACAGCCACTTTACAATAGTCCATCTAAATCTAGTAAGGGGGGGGGGTGAGAAGGATTACTTTATCCTATCCTAGGTATTCCTGAAAGAGGTGGGGTTTCAGGTGTCTCCGGAAGGTGGTGATTGACTCCGCTGTCCTGGCGTCGTGAGGGAGTTTGTTCCACCATTGGGGGCCAGAGCAGCGAACAGTTTTGACTGGGCTGCGCGGGAACTGTACTTCCTCAGTGGTAGGGAGGCGAGCAGGCCAGAGGTGGATGAACGCAGTGCCCTTGTTTGGGTGTAGGGCCTGATCAGAGCCTGGAGGTACTGAGGTGCCGTTCCCCTCACAGCTCCGTAGGCAAGCACCATGGTCTTGTAGCGGATGCGAGCTTCAACTGGAAGCCAGTGGAGAGAGCGGAGGAGCGGGGTGACGTGAGAGAACTTGGGAAGGTTGAACACCAGACGGGCTGCGGCGTTCTGGATGAGTTGTAGGGGTTTAATGGCACAGGCAGGGAGCCCAGCCAACAGCGAGTTGCAGTAATCCAGACGGGAGATGACAATTGCCTGGATTAGGACCTGCGCCGCTTCCTGTGTGAGGCAGGGTCGTACTCTGCGGATGTTGTAGAGCATGAACCTACAGGAACGGGCCACCGCCTTGATGTTAGTTGAGAACGACAGGGTGTTGTCCAGGATCACGCCAAGGTTCTTAGCGCTCTGGGAGGAGGACACAATGGAGTTGTCAACCGTGATGGCGAGATCATGGAACGGGCAGTCCTTCCCGGGAGGAAGAGCAGCTCCGTCTTGCCGAGGTTCAGCTTGAGGTGGTGATCCGTCATCCACACTGATATGTCTGCCAGACATGCAGAGATGCGATTCGCCACCTGGTCATCAGAAGGGGGAAAGGAGAAGATTAATTGTGTGTCGTCTGCATAGCAATGATAGGAGAGACCATGTGAGGTTATGACAGAGCCAAGTGACTTGGTGTATAGCGAGAATAGGAGAGGGCCTAGAACAGAGCCCTGGGGGACGCCAGTGGTGAGAGCGCGTGGTGAGGAGACAGATTCTCGCCACGCCACCTGGTAGGAGCGACCTGTCAGGTAGGACGCAATCCAAGCGTGGGCCGCGCCGGAGATGCCCAACTCGGAGAGGGTGGAGAGGAGGATCTGATGGTTCACAGTATCGAAGGCAGCCGATAGGTCTAGAAGGATGAGAGCAGAGGAGAGAGAGTTAGCTTTAGCAGTGCGGAGCGCCTCCGTGATACAGAGAAGAGCAGTCTCAGTTGAATGACTAGTCTTGAAACCTGACTGATTTGGATCAAGAAGGTCATTCTGAGAGAGATAGCGGGAGAGCTGGCCAAGGACGGCACGTTCAAGAGTTTTGGAGAGAAAAGAAAGAAGGGATACTGGTCTGTAGTTGTTGACATCGGAGGGATCGAGTGTAGGTTTTTTCAGAAGGGGGTGCAACTCTCGCTCTCTTGAAGACGGAAGGGACGTAGCCAGCGGTCAGGGATGAGTTGATGAGCGAGGTGAGGTAAGGGAGAAGGTCTCCGGAAATGGTCTGGAGAAGAGAGGAGGGGATAGGGTCAAGCGGGCAGGTTGTTGGGCGGCCGGCCGTCACAAGACGCGAGATTTCATCTGGAGAGAGAGGGGAGAAAGAGGTCAGAGCACAGGGTAGGGCAGTGTGAGCAGAACCAGCAGTGTCGTTTGACTTAGCAAACGAGGATCGGATGTCGTCGACCTTCTTTTCAAAATGGTTGACGAAGTCATCTGCAGAGAGGGAGGAGGGGGAGGGGGAGGAGGATTCAGGAGGGAGGAGAAGGTGGCAAAGAGCTTCCTAGGGTTAGAGGCAGATGCTTGGAATTTAGAGTGGTAGAAAGTGGCTTTAGCAGCAGAGACAGAAGAGGAAAATGTAGAGAGGAGGGAGTGAAAGGATGCCAGGTCCGCAGGGAGGCGAGTTTTCCTCCATTTCCGCTCGGCTGCCCGGAGCCCTGTTCTGTGAGCTCGCAATGAGTCGTCGAGCCACGGAGCGGGAGGGGAGGACCGAGCCGGCCTGGAGGATAGGGGACATAGAGAGTCAAAGGATGCAGAAAGGGAGGAGAGGAGGGTTGAGGAGGCAGAATCAGGAGATAGGTTGGAGAAGGTTTGAGCAGAGGGAAGAGATGATAGGATGGAAGAGGAGAGAGTAGCGGGAAGAGAGAGCGAAGGTTGGGACGGCGCGATACCATCCGAGTAGGGGCAGTGTGGGAAGTGTTGGATGAGAGCGAGAGGGAAAAGGATACAAGGTAGTGGTCGGAGACTTGGAGGGGAGTTGCAGTGAGGTTAGTGGAAGAACAGCATCTAGTAAAGATGAGGTCGAGCGTATTGCCTGCCTTGTGAGTAGGGGGGGGAAGGTGAGAGGGTGAGGTCAAAAGAGGAGAGGAGTGGAAAGAGGGAGGCAGAGAGGAATGAGTCAAAGGTAGACGTGGGGAGGTTAAAGTCGCCCAGAACTGTGAGAGGTGAGCCGTCCTCAGGAAAGGAGCTTATCAAGGCATCAAGCTCATTGATGAACTCTCCGAGGGAACCTGGAGGGCGATAAATGATAAGGATGTTAAGCTTGAAAGGGCTGGTAACTGTGACAGCATGGAATTCAAAGGAGGCGATAGACAGATGGGTAAAGGGAGAAAGAGAGAATGACCACTTGGGAGAGATGAGGATCCCGGTGCCACCACCCCGCTGACCAGAAGCTCTCAGGGTGTGCGAGAACACGTGGGCGGACGAGGAGAGAGCAGTAGGAGTAGCAGTGTTATCTGTGGTGATCCATGTTTCCGTCAGTGCCAAGAAGTTGAGGGACTGGAGGGAGGCATAGGCTGAGATGAGCTCTGCCTTGTTGGCCGCAGATCGGCAGTTCCAGAGGCTACCGGAGACCTGGAACTCCACGTGGGTCGTGCGCGCTGGGACCACCAGATTAGGGTGGCCGCGGCCACGCGGTGTGGAGCGTTTGTATGGTCTGTGCAGAGAGGAGAGAACAGGGATAGACAGACACATAGTTGACAGGCTACAGAAGAGGCTACGCTAATGCAAAGGAGATTGGAATGACAAGTGGACTACACGCCTCGAATGTTCAGAAAGTTAAGCTTACGTAGCAAGAATCTTATTGACTAGAATTATTAAAATGATACAGTACTGCTGAAGTAGGCTAGCTGGCAGTGGCTGCGTTGTTGACTTTGTAGGCTAGCTGGCAGTGGCTGCGTTGTTGGCACTACACTAATCAAGTCGTTCCGTTGAGTGTGATAGTTTCTACAGTGGTGCTATTCGGGGCCAGCTGGCTAGCTAGCAGTGTTGATTACGTTACGTTGCTAAAAGAACGACAATAGCTGGCTAGCTAACCTAGAAAATCGCTCTAGACTACACAATTATCTTTGATACAAAGACGGCTATGTAGCTAGCTATGTAGCTAGCTACGATCAAACAAATCAAACCGTTGTACTGTAATGAAATGAAATTAAAATGTGATACTACCTGTGGAGCGAATGCGACCGGGTTGTTGAGTGAGGAAGTTCTATTCGGTAGACGTTGGCTAGCTGTTGGCTAGCTAGCAGTGTCTCCTACGTTAAGGACGACAAATAGCTGGCTAGCTAACCTCGGTAAATTAAGATAATCACTCTAAGACTACACACTCTAAACTACACAATTATCTTGGATACGAAGACAGCAAAGACAACTATGTAGCTAGCTAACACTACACTAATCAAGTCGTTCAGTTGAGTGTAATAGTTTTTACAGTGCTGCTATTCGGAAGACGGTGGACGTTTGCTAGCTGGCTAGCTGGCTAGCTGCTGGGCAAATAGCAGTGTAGACTACGTTAGGACGACGAAATACGATAATTACGCAATTATCTTTGATACAAAGACGGCTATGTAGCTAGCTAAGAAGAAATTGCTAAGATTAGACAAATCAAACCGTTGTACTATAATGAAATGTAATGAAATGTAATGAAAAGTTATACTACCTGCAGACCGAAGCGCTCGGATGCGACCCCAATACAAATTCCATCTAGACAACGTTGCACACACAAAACTATACATACCTCGGCCTAAACATCAGTGCCAGAGGTAACTTCCACAAAGCTGTGAACGATCTGAGCGACAAGGCAAGGGTCTTCTATGCCATCAAAAGGAACATAAAATTCAACATACCAATTAGGATCATACCAATTAAAATACTTGAATCAGTCATAGAGCCTATTGCCCTTTATGGTTGTGAGGTCTGGGGTCTGCTCACCAACCAATAATTCACGAAATGGGACAAACACCAAATTGAGACTCTGCATACAGAATTCTGCAAAAATATCCTCAGTGTACAATGTATAACACCAAATAATGCATGCTGAGCAGAATTAGGCCGATCCCGTAAATGATCAAAATCCAGAAAAGAGCCGTTAATAAATTCTCCAACCACCTAAAAGGAAGCGATTCCCAAACCTTCCATAACAAAGCCATCACTTACAGAGAGATGAACCTGGAGAAGAGTCCCCTAAGCAAGCTGGTCCTGGGGCTCTGTTCACAAACACAAACACACCCCACAGAGCCCCAGGACAGCAGCACAATTAGACCCAAGCAAATCATGAGATTAAAGAAACAAACTGAGCGAACCAGAATGTTATTTGGCCCTAAACAGAGAGTACACATTGACAGAACACTTGACCACTGTGACTGACCCAAACTTAAGGAAAGCTTTGACTATGTACAGACTCAGAGAGCACAGCCTTGCTATTGAGAAAGGCCGCCGATGGCAGACCTGGCTCTCAAGAGAAGACAGGCTATGTGCTCACTGCCCACACAATGAGGTGGAAACTGAGCTGCACCTCCTAACCCCCTGCCAAATGTATGACCATATATCAGATTACACAGATCCACAAAGAATTTGAAAACTCAATTTTGATAAACTCCCATGTCTACTGGGTGAAATACCACAGTGCACCATCACAGCAGCAAGATTTGTGACCTGTTTCCACAATAAAACGGCAACCAGTGAATAACAAACACCATTGTAAATACAACCCATATTTATGTTCACTAAGCAACTGGATCCTGGACTTGCTGACGGGCCCCCAGATGGTGAGGGTAGGCAGAAACACATCCGCCACGCTGATCCTCAACTCGGGGGCCCCAGTCCCCTCCTGTTCACTCATGACCTCACGGCTAAGCACGACTCCAACATATTCATTAACTTTGCTGATGACACAACAGTGGTTGGACTGATCACCGACAACGACGAGACCACCTGAAGGGAGGAGGTCAGAGACCTGGCCGTGTGGTGTCGGGACAACAACATCTCCCTCAATGTGATCAAGACGAAGGAGATGATTTTGGACTACAGAAAAAGGAGAACTGAGCACACCCCCATTCTCATCGACAGGGCTGTAGTGAGGCAGGTAGAGGCAGGTAGAGAGCTTCGAATTCCTTGGTGTCAACATCACCATCAAACTATCATGGTCCAAACACACCAAAACAGTTTTGAAGAGGGCACGACAATGCCTATTCCCCCTCAGGAGACTGAAAAGATTTGACATGGGTCCTCACATCCTCAAAAGGTTCCACAGCTGCACCATCGAGAGCATCACCGCCTGGTACGGAAACAGGAAGTTCCAAAGACTCCAGCCAAATTCCAAAGACTCCAGCCACTCTAGTCATAGACTGTTCTCTCTGCTACCGCATGGTAAGCAGTACCGGAGCTCCAAGTCTAGGTCCAAAAGGCTTCTTAACAGCTTCTAGCCCCAAGCCATAAGACTCCTAAACAGCTAATCAAATGGCTACCCGGACTATTTGCATTGTCCCCCCACACCCCCATTTTTGCGCTGCTGCTACTCTCTGTTTATTATCAATTTACCTACATGCACATACATAAAATATCTGTTATTCTGCCCCTGTACAGGCAGTTAACCCACTGTTCCTAGGCCGTCATTGAAAATAAGAATTTGTTCTTAATTAACTGACCTGACTAGTTAAATAAAGGTAAAAAAAAAGAACACATTGACTTTATACCGGTAAATAGCCTCGCTACTGTTATTTTTTTAAATTATTATTAGTAAACTTTCTTAACGCCTTTTTTATTAAAACTGCATTGTTGGTTAAGGCTTGTAAGTAAGCTTTCCACTGTAAGGTTTCATTTAGGCGCATGTGACAAATAACATTTGATTTGATATGATGTTTATTTATTTTCCCTTTTGCACGTGAACTATTTGCACATAACATGACATTTGACATGTCCTTATACTTTTGGAACTTTTGTGAGTTTAAGGTTTAAATGTAAACTTTTATTGTTTATTTTCTTTCTTATCTACTTCCCTTGATTTGGCATATGATTCCCTTGCCAATAAAGCATGGGAATCATATGCCCTTAATTTTAATATTAAAATACCATTTATAATACAATTTAATAATTGAATTGAATTGAGAGAGATTTAGAAGAGGACCATAGAGAGAGAGAGGCATATTACCAGGTAGAGAGAGAAGGTGAGAGAGAGAGACAGAGAGAGAGGCAGATTTCCAGGTAGAGAGAGAAGGTGAGAGAGAGAGAGAGAGAGAGAGAGAGAGAGAGAGAGAGAGAGAATGCGAGAGAGAGGCAGAGAGAGAGAGGGGGGGGCAGATTTCCAGGTAGAGAGAGAGGGTGAGAGAGAGACAGAGAGAGAGGCAGATTTCCAGGTAGAGAGAGAAGGTGTTGAGAGAGAGAGACAGAGAAAGAGGCAGAGAGAGAGGCAGATTTCCAGGTAGAGAGAGAAGGTGAGAGAGAGAGAGAGAGAGAGAGAGAGAGAGAGAGAGAGAGAGAGACAGAGAGAGAGGCAGATTTCCAGGTAGAGAGAGGTGAGAGAGAGAGACAGAGAGAGGCAGATGTCCAGGTAGAGAGAGAAGGTGAGAGAGAGAGAACACGAGAGAGAGGCAGAGAGAGAGAGAGAGAGAACGCGAGAGAGAGAACGCGAGAGAGAGAGAGAGAATGCGAGAGAGAGAGGCAGACAGAGAGAGAGAGCGAGAGAGAGAGGCAGAGAAAGAGAGAGAGAGAGAGAGAGAGAGAGAGAGAGAGAGAGAGAGAGAGAGAAAAAGAGCGAGCGAGCGAGAGAGAGATCAGGTTTCCACACCTGAGTAGCGTGGGTAGAGGCTCATTAGCCTCAGAGGGTGACATTAAACCACACAGATCACACACATGCAGCTTGATTCAGATTTAGGGGGTCAGTTGACGGCCTGCCTCCGTCACCCTAATGAGCTACAGCTGGAGATGAGGCAGCACTCCACTAATGAACCATTCCCTCTCTCCCTCACCTATATTCTGTCATGTTCTATCTCTCCTCTGGAATCTGAAATATCTGTCTTCTACTGGCTGCTCCTCTCCTGTTTCCACTCTCCTCTGCTATCTTCTCTCCACAATCCCATTTGTTTTCTTCTCTGTCCCTTCCTCATTTGCTCATGTTCTCCCCTGTCTGAGTGTGAATGGGTGGGTGAGAGAGAGAGAAAGGGGAGAAGTGATAGTTTCATGTTGTCTGTTTTTACAGTAAACGTGTTGACCACCTGATCAGTAGACACTTTGTTCAAGGAAGCACACAGTGTCAAACGAAATGCCTAGCTCCATATGTACACACACACACACACACACACACACACACACACACACACACACACACACACACACACACACACACACACACACACACACACTGTTCACACACACTGTTCACACACACACACACACACACACACACACACACACACACACACACACACACACACACACACACACACACACACTGTTCACACAAACACACACACACACACACAAACACACACACAAACACACACACAATAAGTGTTAGAGTGGAGGCAGGTGTCAGCGGTAGGGGTATGTAAATGTGTGTGTCTGATAGATGAATCTCATCTGGAATGTTCCAAACTCAGTTTCAACCCTGCTTGAACGAACTGCTGCTGCCGGTTTAATTTACGACATGAGGCTCGAGACGGGGTACTTACTCTGTGAAGAAGGTCTTTCAGCACAGAAAAAGTTACGATATCAAAGTCACAACTCTTTCACACTCTCACAGTGAACACAGACACACACACACACACAAGCTTACAAAAACGTTCACTCTGATCTCTCTGACGTTCTCTCTGATCTCTCTAATGTTCTCTCTGATCTCTCTAATGATCTCTCTGATCTCTCTCTGATCTCTCTAACGTTCTCTCTGATCTCTCTAACATTCTCTCTGATCTCTCTAATGTTCTCTCTGATCTCTCTAACGTTCTCACTGATCTCTCTAACGTTCTCTCTGATCTCTCTAACGTTCTCACTGATCTCTCTCTGATCTCTCTAACGTTCTCTCTGATCTCTCTAACGTTCTCACCGATCTCTCTAATGTTCTCTCTGATCTCTCTAACGTTCTCTCTGATCTCTCTCTGATCTCTCTAACGTTCTCTCTGATCTCTCTAACATTCTCTCTAATCTCTCTAACGCTCTCTCTGATCTCTCTAACGTTCTCTCTGATCTCTCTAACATTCTCAATGATCTCTCTAACATTCTCTCTGATCTCTAACATTCTCTCTGATCTCGCTAACATTCTCTCTGATCTCGCCAACATTCTCTCTGATCTCGCCAACATTCTCTCTGATCTCTCTAACATTCTCTCAGATCTCTCTAACATTCTCTCTGATCTCTCTAACATTCTCTCTGATCTCTCTAACATTCTCTCTGATCTCTCTAACATTCTCTCGGATCTCTCTAACATTCTCTCGGATCTCTCTAACATTCTCTCTGATCCCTTTAACATATTTTAAAAATGCAGTTTCCAGTCATATCCACCCTGCATGTACACCAGAACAGTTCAGTGTTTACTGGTAATCATATGCTATTTTTTTTAAATGCAAGCTTTGCACGCGCTAAGAAGTAAAAGATAGACAGAGACCCAGAGACACAGATAGAGAGAGAGAGAGAGAGAGAACAGAGAGAGAGAGAGAGAGAGAACAGAGAACAGAGAGAGAGAGAGAGAACAGAGAGAGAGAGAGAGAACAGAGGGAGAGAGAGAGAGAACAGAGAGAGAGAGAACAGAGAGAGAGAGAACAGAGAACAGAGAGAGAGAGAGAGAGAGAGAACAGAGGGAGAGAGACAGAGAACAGAGAGAGAACAGAGAACAGAGAGAGACAGAGAGAGAACAGAGAGAGACAGAGAGAGAACAGAGAGAGAGAGAGAGAGAGAACAGACTGGGTTGTTACCAGACTTTTAGAAGGCTGTCTGATTGGACTCCTTTCTCTCTCTCTCCAGCCAATAGCACGTTAGGTCAGAGGGGGTTTGGCATCTGAACGGCCAAATAAGGAAATCATTTATATTCGACTCAACTCCCTCCTGTCCCAGGTTGGGAGCGAGGTCGATGTCAGAGAAAATGACTCTTAGTACGGACTCAGTCCTGCCCCTGTAGAGCACCAGCACATACTGTATGAGGTTTCATTACACTCGTATGTAAATACTGTATTGAGTTTCTTTACACTCGTATGTAAATACTGTATTGAGTTTCTTTACACTCGTATGTAAATACTGTATGAGGTTTCATTACACTCGTATGTAAATACTGTATTGAGTTTCTTTA